>NW_011476750.1:14106-15723 GCF_000754665.1 Bison bison bison | reverse complement strand
GGGTCATAGTGGTATTTAAAAGCATGTAAAATATTAATCCAAAAAACTGTGACACAGGCTGTCCACTGCTTATATTTAGTTTTCCTAAGGAGTTCCTCTCTTATACTTAATTGGTCTTCATTCACTGAAAATTTTTTGAAAAGTTCTTGTTTAGTATCTGTTAGAAATAGAGTTTATAGCATGTAAACATTCTGAATAAGAGCCTATTTTTAAAGGGAGAGTATATTAATATGATGTATTACAATATGTTAGTTTCTTTTCTGTACTCGTCAGAGTGACCTTATTTACAAAACCTTTTTGTGCTGTCACACGAAGTATGAAAGGAAACTGTCTTGTTTTAGCTTGTGATTTTTCTAGACAGTTTAATATCCTCTGGCAGATGATTGTTCCAGTACATTTATTTCTCTTTTGTGGTTTGTCATTATAGCCACTGTATGATGCTGCTTACCTTACAATGTACAATATCTGCTTCACATCCTTGCCCATCCTGGCCTACAGTCTACTGGAACAGCACATCAATATTGACACATTGACCTCAGATCCCCGATTATACATGTAAGTTGAACATATGTAAGGTAAAATCCCCTCAGACATTCAAAGTTGTGGGTTTCATTTTATCTGCAGGTCAGAAAGACACAGAACTTCCCTCCTGGTTTGATTACATGGTTCTGTTCTGAATTTTTAGCTACTTAAACTAAACCATCCAGCTGGAAAATGACTTGTCCTGGGTATATGTCTTATACTTGGATGGGTGAAATTATTTAGTTCAGAATCAGTAGTTCCTGAAACTTTGCCTACATTGTCATAGAGTTCTAGAGTCTTAGATGAAGACAGACTAGTTTTAACTACCTGCCATCTCCTTACCTGCCACCTGATGTGAAGAGCTGACTCATTGGAAAAGACCCTGATGCTGGGAAAGATTGAGGGCAGGAGGAGAAGGGGAGGACAGAGGAGGAGATGTTTGGATGGCATCACCGACTCAATGGACATAAGTTTGGGCAAACTCTGGGAGATAGTGAAGGACAGGGAAGCATGCTGCAGTCCATGCAGTCACAGAGTTAGACACGACTTAGCAACTGAACAACCCCCTCTCCCAAAAAAGGGCCACCCAAAGATATAATAGATTGAACTGACGATGTTATGTTAGGCTTTCTTTTGTAAACTGCCCCTGAAACATAGCCTCCCTGCCTTGTTAGCCCCCATTCTAAAATGGCATTGTTGAAGAAAATAATTAACTCATCAAGCCTTTATATTCATGTTGTGTTAGTTGGAAATAGTTGTTTTTCTCTTGGATGGGTATTTGGCACTAGCCCCAGTTGCTTAACCTTTGATTAAATTGGATTTTTGTAAGTGAAGCCTACAGCTAAGGATAAAGATGTTAATTTACTGCAGATTATAAGCATTATTGAATAGTGGGTAGCAACTGCAGTAGAGTGAGTTGAGTAAGGTTAATTTGTGCAGAGTGAAGGTGTATGACTCATAAAAGTCACAATTAGGAATTGTTAGACTTAACCACAGAGAAGGCAATGGCACCCCACTCCCGTATTCTTGCCTGGAGAATCCCAGGGATGGAGGAGCCTGGTGGGCTGCCGTCCATGGGGTCGCACAGAGTCGGAC
>NW_011476750.1:8806-11138 GCF_000754665.1 Bison bison bison | reverse complement strand
TATAGGGTCGCACAGAGTCGGACACGACTGAAGTGAGTTAGCAGCAGCAGCTCCATTGCTGATTTCTGTGTGCACTTGGACATCTTAGTAGGTAAAAGTTGCTTAATTGCTGTTTTTCAGAAAAGCCCATAGTACTCCATACCAACAGAACAGGGATCAGTTGCACTTACATTACAAAGGTCTGTCTTATTCATTACAGCTCAATGACAGTCTTCATAATATTGGCAACAGGTACTCTATTTGAGTGATTTTTTTTGATACATGTTAAGAGGAATTTGAAATAGAAGCTAAAAAATTCCATGCACAGACCTATCTTCTTTCTGTAGCTCTGTCCCATTAGAATCGGTAGCCTTTTTCGACATCCTGACTTGTACCCAGAACACTCTTATTTTTGATGGATGTTAAACTTTGGATCTGTCCACCCGCCATTTATCAAAGCCTGGCTGTACAGCTTCAGACATGTTATTTGACTCATTTTAAAAATATAAAGGGCACCACAAGACCTAAGAAAGGTTAAATTCCCAGGAAGAAATCTTGATTAAAAGAAGTATTTTTATAATTATAGTTACAAAGTCATGGTAGCTTGTTTGGTTGAGAGCATGTGATTTAAAGTCAGCTCTGGCATATAGCTGTAGTAGTGGTTCCCAAACTTTACTGCACATTAGAATTACTTGGGGATTTGTACTTTTTTAAAAATTTGACTGTGCTCAATCTTAGTTGTGGCACGTGGGATTGAAGATCTATGTTGCGGCAAGAGAACTCTTGAGTTGCAGTGTATAGTATGTTTAGTTGCAGCATGTGGGATCTAGTTCCCTGCCCAGGAATGGAACCTAGGTCCGCTGCATTGGGAGCACAGAGTTTTAGCCACTGGACCACCAGGGAACTCCTACCTGGGAAGTTTTAAAATTGTCCTGGTTAGCCAGGTTATACCTCATGCCAGTTAAATCAGAATGAGAGTGGGAGCCAAACATCAATGTCTTTAAAGATCCCCTTGTGATTCCAGTGTGGATCAGAGTTTGGAAACCGTTATGATACACCTTTTTGAGGCTCATTATTTGAAAATGGTAGTGATAAGAATACCTATCTCGTGGTTTTTGTGTGTACACAAATGGACTATATAAAACTCTTAACCCATTTTTATAAGCATATAATAAGTACTCAATAAATGAGCTGATTATTATTATTGATGATATTAATATTGTCAGTGATCAGAATCGTAACTTAGAAGCACTATAACAACTTACTCCAACACCTCAGACAGTAGGTGATTACACAAAGACAAACCTGTGTCTCTGTTTGATCTTTTAATGAAAGCCTACCAATCCCTCATGAGGAACTTTCATTCTATAAACAGGGTCAAACCCCATGCGCACCTTCAGCGTTTCACTGTATCTTTAAATAAACAGCCTACAGAGATTCATTAACTTGTGTTTTTTCCCATTTCTCAATAGGAAAATATCTGGAAACGCCATGCTACAGTTGGGCCCATTCCTATACTGGACATTTCTGGCTGCATTTGAAGGAACCGTGTTTTTCTTTGGGACTTACTTTCTTTTTCAGACTACATCCTTAGATGAAAATGGAAAGGTAAAAAAAAATTACGTGTTTTGCTGTTATAAGCATGGCTTAATTTTTTTCCATAGGCATTGGGTCTATCATACACATACTATAGCTGTAATCATTTTGCAAATTATTTCTTAAAGGTATGGTATTTAGTTCTCACAGCATCCTTAGAACAATTGAAATGTCAAAGTAAAAAATCACTTCCTGCTTGCACACCTAACTAGAAAGCTTATGTGCAAACCTCGGGAAGCTTAACTTGGCTGTAATTTTTACTAGATGAACAGAATTCTTGGGACTTCAGACTTTGAACCTGTACACTTTGATGTGAGCCAGGCTTTTGCTGTTTTAAAAGCAAAGTCTGTCCCCACTCAGTTCTTAGTCTGTGCTTAGAGTGCAAGGAGGTAGCTGCCATATGTTTGTAGTATTTGCCCAATAATTAGGGAATTCCCTTCTCTTCCTCCTTCCTTTCCACATGGGTGCATAGTGTTTTCCAGAAAGGCTACACTGATCCTGCCAGTGTCTTCCCAGCAAGCGACTCCGTAGGTCAGCACCTGCATTGGGGTGACTTTGCCCTGGCTGTGCTCTAGGAGAGAATTGCTGATGGGGTGAGGTCTTTGGCAGCCACACAGTGGAAAATCGAACCCACCTTGCATGCCACTTCCACTAGGTTCTTTGCTATTTCTCAGCTTCCTCTTTTCTGGTCGTTCATAGTTTATAATCATGTGAAGCAAAGCTAAGTTTCAAAAAGACTTTACTGAGTACAATGACT
>NW_011476750.1:5611-5816 GCF_000754665.1 Bison bison bison | reverse complement strand
TCCCCTCTGCATTTTTATACGTGATCCATTTGTCGTACTGAATAGAACTAACATGTTTGCATTCTTCGTGTACTATTTCAGTGATATTTTAGGCTTGCTAGAAAATGTTACAATTCAACTCGGTTTAGCCACTTACTAGCTGGGTGTCCTTGGGCAAGTGACCTTGTTTCTCAGCACTTCTATTTCCTCTTCTATGAAATAGAAA
>NW_011476750.1:3969-5511 GCF_000754665.1 Bison bison bison | reverse complement strand
GCTGAAAAGGTTATTGATTCAATGGAGTAGCTGTGGGGTTTGCAATTGAAAGGCATGTTACATAGACCCGCAATCTGTGGTTCCATGATGCCTGATATGTAGAGCTAGTTGCCTTTTCATTTAGTAACCTCCCTTATGTTGTGTTTGAGGTCTCATGACTCCTTTGTGTAGTTGGTCTTTTCTTCCTAGGAAGAAAGACCTTCCTAGGTCTTTCTTTCCCTCTTCTGATCCTCAGTATACCTGCCACCACCAGCTAGGGCTTCTCTTTTTGCCATCAGCTTCCTGACCACCACCACTTAAGGACATGGGGGCTCCAGTGTCCAGGATCTTACCATGACTTCATTCCTTGTCCTTCCTTCAGTAGTGAGGCATCTACAGTGGGTACTTCCTTGTCCATACCTCCATGCCTGTACTCTGGCATCTAAATATCTTGGGGCAGAGCTCTTTGGGAAATCTGGTTCTGTTCTTCTAGTGCCGTTTGGCTTTGGTTGCCTGGCCAAGCTGGATCCTCCCACAGGTATCATGTATGAGTTATTGAATGCCACTAGACACTGCCTGGTGTAGTGTGTACACATCATGAAATTTCCTGTGTTGTATCTTTTCAGCTCGCCTTGGATACTCGTTTCTGGACATGGATCAACCACCTTGTGATTTGGGGTTCTTTAGCATTTTATGTATTTTTCTCATTCTTCTGGGGAGGAATTATATGGTAAGCAACTAAACATGTGGGAGTGATATGTAAATATTAAGAATATATTATATGTGCCAACATTAATTATACTTTTAAAGTTTTGATTATATAAGATGGCAAGTCTTCAATATTAATGGACTGGAAGTTACTTCTGGCCAGTAATGCTGCTAATTTTAGTTGAGATTTTAAATGTAAGTTTATAGACTGCACAAATTACTCAAAAGACTTTTTGACCTTCCTTCTGGTAGCCCTTGTGTAAATCTTTCAGCTTGAAGGTATGTAAACATCTCTCTGTGAAGTGAAACTAATTTCTAGCATGGCCTCTCCCATATGATTTCCAGTGGAAATACTCATCCTCTGAAATTTCTGCACAGTGTAGTGGCCAGTAGATACAGCCTTATCCATGTGGACCCTGTTCTCTCTTTATGGTATATCACTCTCATTCTTGCTACTGCAGATGTGCTCAAGGTACAGAATATATATCACTGAATACTCAGAGGGTGGTTATATCTTGAAATCACCATCCCATTGTTTTGGGGAAGGTAAAGGTGGACTCTGCAGCTTAGATTTAAAGTTCATTCCATTCATCTTGGTTCAGTAGATGTTTATTCAGAATCCATTTTGCATGAGGCACTCTATGGGATACAGCAATGAATAGACTATACCCCTGCCTCAAGAAGACGAGAGTCCAGTGTGTGCACATAAGCTGTGATTGGGAGAGTCATTAGAAATTAAAATCAGAGTTTCATCTCCTTTCCTTACTGCCAAAGGCCTATATTTTATTTTTAAATATCACAGTTGTTTTCATTCATTGGTGATTTCCCCTGAAAAGGAAACCAGCAGCAGAGAAC
>NW_011476750.1:0-698 GCF_000754665.1 Bison bison bison | reverse complement strand
ACAAAGCATTCCGGCTTTAACCTTAGAAATTTCCCTGTGGTTGTTTCAGACTTTTTTTTCAGTTGGTAATCCCAATTTGCCTCTTTCAAACCTTTCCCCTTCCTTTAATTATAGTGCTGCTTAATCTCTGTGTTGCTTCTAGCCCTGTCTGTCCAAGAGTATATTTAAACCAAAGAGAATTCCCTGGATGTGATTTCTACATCCTTCCCCTTTCAAACACACTTGTGAAAATTTAAGATGGTTTTATGAGTGTGTTTTTATTTTTGCTGCTTATATGGTAAATTTTTTGCAGCAATGAGAAGTTATTACCCTCTGTCAGCCTAATTGCTTGGGCCTGCATTGTCTGATATCTGTTGAACCTTTCTTAAAAAGCCTTTAAACTGGAAAAAGTAGATTAGCCTAGAAAAATGAAACTTCTGGCAAATTTTGACCTACAAGTTAAGTAAATATGTCGTATTCCTGCCAACACTAGCTAATTTTGCCCAACAAAACCCTATTTCAATCACACTGACACCAATTAGATCTTATAGCCCCTCCAAGGCAGTATTTTCAAGAAGTAGTCTAAGGTATATCTACCTGATCTATTTGATTAAATTTGCCAGTTTAGCCAGAAACCTGGTTCGTCTTGATTTTTATTTTTTTTCCTATTGGTAGATTCCAGTGGTTGGCATCATATAGAATAGGGAACTAAAATGTCT
>NW_011476749.1:12792-14835 GCF_000754665.1 Bison bison bison | reverse complement strand
GGGCAGAAGGAAAAGGGGACGACAGAGGAAGAAATGGCTGGATGGCATCACCAACTCGATGGACGTGAGTTTGAGTGAACTCCAGGAGTTGGTGATGGACAGGGAGGCCTGGCGTGCTGCAATTCATGGGATCGCAAAGAGTTGGGCACCACTGAGCAACTGAACTGAACTGAACTGAAGGCACAGTGAGAGAATATCCAACTTTCCAGAATTGTTACTCTTGTGCTTTAAGATCATTAATGAGTGAAATAAGGGTTACTTGAACTCAAGCATTGGAATACCACAACAACCAACCTGATAACTAACATGGTTACTAAGTGACTAAGGTGAGTACAACATGGATTGAGATTTCAGCATGGATTGTCCACAGGTAACTAAAACCATAAAAAGTGAAACTGTGGTTGAGGTGGGCTACTGCCTATGTCTATCTGTCCAGTTTTCTGGTAGCAGATGTGACTTCAGTTCTCTGACGTATCTAGGAAGAGTTGATTTTCAGTTTGTTTGGTATTTTTTTGGTTTTGTTTTTGTTTTATTGCTGTGAGGAAGAAAGTTATTACTTGCAAGTTTGTTACATATCTAACCAGAAACTAGAAGTCCTCATGACATTTTTAAAATTAAAAAAAGAAAAAAAAAAACTGTAAAAATTACTTAAAATCATTTTATATTTCATATACCTATGGGTGTGTGGCTGAGCGCTGAAGAATTGATGCTTTTGAACTGTGGAGTTGGAGAAGACTCTTGAGAGTCCCTTGGACTGCAAGGAAATCCAACCAGTCCATTCTGAAGTAGGTCAGCCCTGGGATTTCTTTGGAAGGAATGATGCTAAAGCTGAAACTCCAGTACTTTGGCCACCTCATGCGAAGAGTTGACTCATTGGAAAAGACTCTGATGCTGGGAGGGATTGGGGGCAGAAGGAAAAGGGGACGACAGAGGAAGAAATGGCTGGATGGCATCACCAACTCGATGGACGTGAGTCTGAGTGAACTCTGGGAGTTGGTGATGGACAGGCAGGCCTGGCGTGCTGCAATTCATGGGGTCGCAAAGAGTCGGACACAACTGAGCTACTGAACTGAACTGAACTGATGGATGTGTGCTCAGTCACTCACTTGTGTCCGACACTGTGACACTTTGGACTGTAGCCTGCCAGGCTCCTCTGTCCATAGAACTTTCTAAGCAAAAATACTGGGCTGTATTGCCATTTCCTCCTCCAGGGGAACTTCCTGATTCAGGGATCTCACCCTCATCTCCTGTGTCGCCTGCTTTGCAGGTGGACTCTTTTACCATTGAGTCATCAGGGAAGCCCCACGTCATATACATTGTGGTTCAGTCACCTAGTCATGTCAAATTCTTTGCAACTACATGATCTGAGGCACACAAGACCTCTCTGTCCCTCACAAACCCCAGAAGTCTACCCAAGTTCACATCCATTGCATGGATGATACCATCCAGCCATCTCATCCTCTGATGTCCTCTTCAATTCAATTCAATTCAGTCATTCAGTCGTGTCTGACTCTTTGCAACCCCATGGAATGCAGCATTCCAGGTTTCCCTGACCATCACCATCTCTCAGAGCTTACTCAAACTCATGTCCATTGCATCAGTGATGCCATCCAACAATCTCATCCTCTGTTGTCCCCTTCTCCTCCTGCCTTCAATCTTTCCCATCATCAGTCTCTTTTCCAATGAGTTCATTTTTCACATCAGGTGTCCGAAGTATTGAAGTTTCAGCTTCAGTATCGGTCCTTCCAATGAATATTCAGGACTGATTCTTTTAGGATTGACAGGTTGGATCTCTTTGCAGTCTAAGGGACTCTCAAGAGTCTTCTCTAATACCAAAGTTCAAAATCATCAATTCTTGGGTGCTCGGCTTTCTTTGGAGTCTAACTCTCACATCCATCCATGACTACTGGAAAACCCAGAACTTTGACTAGACATACCTTTGTTGGCAAAGTAATGTCTCTGCTTTTTAATATGCTGTCTAGGTTAGTCATAGCTTTTCTTCCAAGGAGCAAACGTCTTTAATTTCATGGCTGCAGTCACCAT
>NW_011476749.1:7372-10830 GCF_000754665.1 Bison bison bison | reverse complement strand
CAGTATTTTTGCCTGGAGAATCCCCATGGGCAAAAGAGCCTGGCAGGCTACAGTCCTGGTTTACAAAGAGTCAGACACAACTGAGCAACTAAGCACTGCCCTACTAAATATTGTTTTGAAAATGACTACAGTTAAAAGGTTTTCCTTTATTTCCTTGATTTTCAGGTCTGCTTTTATTTTCTTAATTTTCCTTTCAGGCAGCACTTTACTATTTACAGACCAAGCTAAATATATATGATTAGAAAGGCTGACACAGACAAGCAAAACATTTATAAGAAAAATAGATCAGACATTTAAACTCATGGCTAAGGAAACTATGTGAAGCCCTTGGTTTATATACAAAGGAAAGAAAGATAAAAAATAAGATAGATCCCTGTGAATCACAGAAATGCAACACTTCTAAACCCCAAATATTTCCTCTAGGGAATAACGACCTTAAATATATTTATAATTTTTATAGCCCTTGACCTAACAATAATATAATTAATAAACATGTATACCATACACCCCCCCTCCAAAGTGGGAGTCTCCTTGCCTCAGGAGATTAGTGGCAGAGCATAGTGGTACTTTCTAGGAATAGGCCCACTCTCAAGTATATTTTATATCAGTTTCTTTTCGTTTATTTTGTTAGGTAGTTAAATAGGCAAAGAGAGTCCAGAATGGTGGTGGCTAAAAGACAAGGAAGGGAAAAGCCCATGAAAATAGAACAAAGGAAGGCCTGAGGATCATATTGAGAACCTAAGGTAAAACAAACAGGCCTCCTGTCCAGCCCAATTGACATAGGGCAGGTTCAGGGGGAGGAGAAAAAAACGACAAAAAAAAGAGACAAAATTGGGGTGGGAGACCTCTCATCTCTCCCCATCTTTTGGATCTGCGTACCGTCATATCTTGAAGATGTATTTTCCTTTACTTTCTGAATAAAACTGAGCTGTAACATGGAGCTGCAACGCTGGTCCATCTGAGGGCTGTAACGCTAGTCTGTCTATCCCAGGGTTGTAATGCTGGTCCACCTGTCACTTCAAATTTTTGTTGCAGTGAGACAGAACTGAGGAAATTACAAACTCCCTCAACAATGTGTTTTAGGGTTTAGCCATTTAGAGGAAACATTGCTATTTAGACCATTTTAGAAATCGCAAAAAGCTTAATGACAATAAAACTAAAATTGAACATGATTTGTGTATAAAGGAAACTTTCAAACACTATAGATTTCAGTTTCTTTCCCAAATCATACAATATAAAGTTCAAATTCACATTTGTAATAGACATATTGGAAAAATATTTTTCAGACTAAAATAAAGTCATTTGCTCCAGTATTTTATTTCCAGCAGTTTGTCTAAAGTATATTAAACATGGTATTTCAGAAATTATTTTTATTCCCTCTGGAAAGTTTAAGGAGTTAGAAGAATTTAACGTCTTAAAGGACTAACCCTTTTCCCCCTTTAACCTGACTTTTCTCTTGATGTAAATATCATTTATATTAAGAAGACAGTCATTAACTGCAAATCTCCATTCTTTAAAAGAAACAGAAAAGTCAATGATTCAGGAAAAGGAATAGAGTATGTGCATTACCATTTGAGACTTGGATGTTAAATAGTGGGAATATTTTGTTGTTGTTTAGTCACTAAATCATATACTACTTTTGTGACCCCATAGACTATATCCCACCAGACTCCTCTGTCTATGGGATTTCCCTGAGAAGAATACTGGAGTGGGATGTTATTTCCATCTTTAAGGGATCTTCCCGACAGTTAAGGAATTCACTCCTCTTGTACTTCAGGGGTGTTTACCACTGAGCCAATCAAACTAACACTAAAACTTAATGAAGACTCTCTTGATATTACAAGAAATTGCTAACCTGGACTATAGACTCATGGCATCAGAGTCTTGCTTTTATTTATTAGTTGGGTTCTTTGGATTTATGTATCCTTCCTTAACAAGATGAAAGAATTTGTTAACTTGTTCCTTTGGGACTGTCTTGTAAAATGAAATAAAACAAAGAAACATTCCAACAAATGTTATATTCTTATCAAGAATTTTGGAATGAATCATACACAGTGTGATAAATGGTATAACTAAATAGCAGCATTTGGGTATAGAAAATGGATTAATTACATGTAGAAAAAAGTTTTTTAAGAAAAGCATTGTACTCATATTTAGTTTCAGTATCTTTTATTAGGACATATTATCATCTTATGCTCAAGTAAGAAAAAAATCAACATATACCAGTGGTTTAAAACTCCTTGGGTTCATTACATCAGTTTGGTTATGGCTCTACTGGGCTTGCCTGGGAATTCATGGCAACATTTGGTTGGACTTGATTTAGTTCTACATGTCTTCTCATCCTATTATCACAGCAGAAGTCGAACACTCAAGGATGATTTCAGAACGTAGTGCATGATATAACTGTGTAATCATATTTAAATTTATAGCTTAAACATGTCATATATTACATGCATTTGCATGCCATTGGCCAAAATCAGTTATGTGGTTAGCTCGGAATCAATGAGCCAGAAAAATACATTTTTCCTGCATAGAGGCATGATGGTATTATGTAGGGAACTTAAAAGCATGAGCAAAATGTGAGCAAGTACAAACAAGAATTGGTACATCATAGTTTGGTGTAAGACAGGTCCTATTTAGATATAATATTAGTGTTATGCAGTATTTTTGTTACCGATTATCCTATTTTATGTAAAAATGGAGTTCTGTGTACTGATTTTGTCTAGTGTCTTTTAAAAAATCCAAATAGTAGAGCTCTCAGTCTCTTAACTATAGTTACAAGTTTTCTGTGATCATATACATAAAACAGTATTGCTCTCCTTAATGTGTTCAGCTGTGGAAACATGCACATAGAGTTCTACAAATACATAAGATTTAAAAAAGTTAGAAAAACCAGAGATCAAATTGTCAACATCCATTAGAACACAGATAAAGCAAGGTAATTTGAAAAAAAATATCTATTCCCCCTTCACTGACTACACTAAATCCTTTGACTTGTGGATAACAACAAACTGTGGAAAATTCTTAAAGAGATGGGAATACCAGACCACCTAACCTGTCTCTGAGAAACCTGTATGCAGGTCAAGACATGACAGAACCAAACATGGAAAAACTGACCACTTCCAAATTGGAAAAGAATACAACAAGGCTATATATTGTCACCCTGCTTATTTAACTTATATGCAGAGTACATCATGTGAAATGCTGGGCTGGATGAAGCACAAGCTGGAATCAAGATTTCCAGGAGAAATGTCAGTAACCTCAAATATGCAGTTGACAACACTTTAATGGCAGAAAGTGAAGAGGAACAAAAGTGCCTCTTGATGAAGGTGAACGAGGAGAGTGAAAAAGCTGGCTTAAAACTCAACATTCAGAAAACTAAGATAATGGCATCTGGTCCCATCACTTCATGGCAAATACATGGGAAAACAACAGAAACAGGGACAAACTTTATTTTC
>NW_011476749.1:4213-5749 GCF_000754665.1 Bison bison bison | reverse complement strand
GATCATGAACACCTTATTGCCAAATTCAGACTTAAATTGAAGAAAGTGGGGAAAACCACTAGACCATTCAAGTATGACCTAAATCAAATCCCTTAGGATTATACAGTGGAAGTGAGAAATAGATTTAAGGGACTAGACTTGATAGACAGAGTGCCTGATGAACATGGATGGAGGTTCAGGACATTGTATAGGAGACAGGGATCAAGATCATCCCCAAGAAAAAGAAATGCAAAAAAGCAAAATGGCTGTCTGAGAATGCCTTAGAAATAGCTGTGAAAAGAAGAGAAGTAAAAAGCAAAGAAGAAAGGGAAAGATATATCCATTTGAATTCAGACTTCCAAAGAATAGCAAGGAGAGATAAGAAAGCCTTCCTCAGCAATCAATGCAAAGAAATAGAGGAAAACAACAGAATGGGAAAGACTAGACATATCTTGAAGAAAATTAGAGATACCAGGGGAACACTTCATGCAAAGATGGGCTCAATAAAGGACAGAAATTGTAGGGACCTAATAGAAGCAGAAGATATTAAAAAGAGGTGGCAAGAATACACAGAACAACACTACAAAAAAAGATCTTCATGCCCCAGATAATCATAATGGTGTGATCACTCACATAGAGCCAAACATCCTGAATGTGAAATTAGGTGGGCCTTAGTAAGTATCACTACAGAGCTCAAGTAGGTGATGGAATTCCAGTTGAGCTATTTCAAATCCTAAAAGATGATGCTGTGAAGGTGCTGTACTCAATATATCAGCAAATTTGGAAAACTCATCAGTGGACACAGGACTAGAAAAGGTCAGTTTTCATTCTAATCCCAAAGAAAGGCAATGCCAAAGAATGCTCAAACTATCACACAGTTGCACTCATCCCACATGCTAGTAATGTAATGCTCAAAATTCTCTAAGTCAGGCTTCAGCAATATGTGAACCACGAACTTCCACATGCTCAAGCTGGTTTTAAAAAAGGCAGAGGAACCAGAGATCAAATTGCCAACATCCATTGGATCATTGAAAAAGCAAGAGATTTCCAGAAAAATATCTATTTCTGCTTTATTGACTATGCCAAAGCCTTTGACTGTGTGGATCACAATAAACTGTGGAAAATTCTGAAAGAGCTGGGAATACCAGACCACCTGACCTGCCTCTTGAGAAACCTGTATGCAGATCAGGAAGCAACAGTTAGAACTGGGCATGGAACAACAGACTGGTTCCAATTAGGAAAAGGGGTACATCAAGGATGTATATTGTCACCCCGCTTATTTAACTTATATGCAGAGTATATCAAGAGAAATGCTGCATTGGAAGATACACAAGCTGGAATCAAGATTACCAGGATAAATATCAATAACCTCAGATATGCAGATGACACCATCCATATGGCAGAAACTGAAGAACTAAAGAACCTGTTGATGAAAGTGAAAGAAGAGAGTGAAAAAGTTGGCTTAAATCTCAACATTCAGAAAACTAAGATCATGGCATCCAGTTCCATCATTTCATGGCAAATAGATGGGGAAACAGTGGAAACAGTGTCAGACTT
>NW_011476749.1:0-846 GCF_000754665.1 Bison bison bison | reverse complement strand
TTTTAATTGGGCATTTACATTATTTCTATTTCACTTGATAATTAATATTATTTTGTTTTTCACCTTTCTTAGATTGTTTCTTATGCTATGATTATATCCTTTGTTCGCTTATTAGATTAACACTTTATTTTTTCTTGTTTTCATGGGTTTCAGAAATTTGATTATGATGCAGCCAAAAGTGTTCATGTTCCTTTTTTACAGATTTTATTGAGCTTCTTGGATCAGTTCATGAAAGTGAAAGTGAAAATGAAAATGTTAGTCGCTCAGTCCTGTCTGACTTTTTGTGACACCATGGACTGTAGCTCACCAGGCTCCTCTGTACATGGGATTCTCCAGGCGAGAATTCTGGAGTGGGTTGCCATTCCCTTCCACAGGGGATCTTCCTGACCAAGGGATTGAACTACAATCTCCTGCGTTGCAGGCAGATTCTTTACCGTCTTAGCTAGTTTTAATCAAACGTGAAAAGTTTTCAGGCATTATTTCTTTATGTTTTTTCTCTTCTTTATCTCCTCTCCTCTAAGGACTCCAATCACATATAGATTAGGCACCTTGAAATTTTCCCACAGCTGACCAACGCTTTACTCTTTATCTCTTACTCTTGCTTGTTTATCTATTTTGGAATTTTTCTCATTGTGATGACCTCACCTTCAACTGGAGAAGGCACTGGCAACCCACTCCAGTACTCTTGCCTGGAAAATCCCATGGACGGAGTAGCCTGGTAGGCTGCAGTCCATGGGGTGCTAAGAGTTGGACACAACTGAGTGACTTCACTTTCATTTTCATGCATTGGAGAAGGAAATGGCAACCCACTCCAGTGTTTTTGCCTGGAGAATTCCAGGGACAGGG
>NW_011476748.1:9745-10501 GCF_000754665.1 Bison bison bison | reverse complement strand
CAGAAGATAGGATAAGTGAGGTGGAAGATAGAATGGTAGAATAAATGATGCAGAGAGCAAAAAAGAAAAAAAGAATTAAAAGAAATGAGGACAACCTCAGAGACCTCTGGGACAATGTCAAACGCCCCAACATTCAAATCATAGGAGTCCCAGAAGAAGACAAAAAGAAAGGCCATGAGAAAATACTTGAGGAGATAATAGTGGAAAAATTCCCTAAAATAGGGAAGGAAATAGCCACTCAAGTCCAAGAAACCCAGACAGTCCCAAATAGGATAAACCCAAGGCAAAACACCCCAAGACACATATTAAGCAAATTAACGAAGATCAAACACAAAGAACAAATATCAAAAGCAGCAAGAGAAAAACAACAATTAACCCACAAGGGGATCCCCATAAGGATAACAGCTGATCTTTCAACAGAAACTCTTCAAGACAGAAGGGAATGGCAGGACATACTTAAAGTGATGAAAAAGAAAAACCTACAATCGAAATTACTGTACCCAGCAAGGATCTCATTTGAATATGAAGGAGAAATCAAAAGCTTTATAGACAAGCAAAAGCTGAGAGAACTCAGCACCACCAAACCAGCTCTCCAACAAATGCTAAAGAATCTTCTCTCAACAGGAAACACAGAAAAGGTTTATAAACTCGAACCCAAAACAACAAAGTAAATGGCAATGGGATCATACTTATCAGTAATTACCTTAAATGTAAATGGGTTAATGCCACAAACAAAGACAAAGACTGGCTGAATGG
>NW_011476748.1:4811-5636 GCF_000754665.1 Bison bison bison | reverse complement strand
TACACCCATGGTTGATTCATGTGAATGTATGGGAAAACCACCACAATATTGTAAAGTAATTAGGCTCCAATTAAAAAAAAAAGAAAAAAAATAACAAACCCCAATTAAGAAAATGGCAATAGGAACACATATATATCAGTAATTACTTTAAATGTAAATGGATTAAATGCTCCAACCAAAAGACACAGACTGGCTGAATGGATACAAAAACAAGACCCATATATATGCTATGTATAAGAAACCCACTTCAGACCTAAAGACACATATAGACTGAATGTGAGAGGATGGAAAAATATATTCCATGCAAATGGAAATCAAAAGAAAGCTGGAGTAGCAATCCTCATATCAGACAAAATAGACCTTAAAATAAAGAAGATTACAAGACATAAGGAAGGACACTACATAATGATCAAGGGATCAATCCCTTGATCATTATAAATTGTAAATATCTATGCACCCAATGTAGGAGCACCTCAATATATAAGACAAATACTAATATACATAAAATGAGAAATTGACAGTAACACAATAATAGTAGGAGACTTTAACACCCCACTTACACCAATGGACAGATCATCAAAACAAAATTAATAAGGAAACACGTCTTAAATGATACATTAGATGAGATGGATCTCATTGATATCTTCAGAATATTCCGTCCAAATGCAGAATACACCTTCCTCTCAAGTGCACATGGAACATTCTTCAGGATAGACCACATCTTGGGTCATAAATCAAACCTCAGTAAATTTAAGAAAATTGAAATCATACCAAGATTCTTTTCTGACCACAATGCTATGAGACTACATATCAATTACAAGAAAA
>NW_011476748.1:0-1054 GCF_000754665.1 Bison bison bison | reverse complement strand
AAAATATTATCATTTCAACATACAACAAACAAAGAAATTATTAATGAGATATTTTACATGTTTTTTATCATACCAAGTCTTTGAAATCGGTTACGGGCCAAATTGAATTTCTCAAAAGGGTGTTGAAGCTTTAATCCTCTGTACTTGTGAATATGATCTCATTTGAAAGAGGGTCTTTGCAGGCAATCACACGAAGACAAACTCATTACAACGGGCTCTAATTCAATAGGACTGTTATCCTTATTAAAAGAGGACATTTGAACACAGAAACAGACACATACAAAGAGAAAAAGCTATGTAAAGACAAAGGCAGACATTGGGGTGATGGAGCAGAAGCCAAGGAATGCCCAATATTGTCAACAAAGCACCAGAAGCTAGGGGAGAGGCCTGGAACAGATCCTCCCTTAGAACTCTCAGAAAGAACCAACCTTGCAGACATGCTAACCTCAGACTTCCAGTCTCCAGACGAGGAGGAAATAAATTTCTGTTTTTTAAGCCACTCAGTGGGTGGTGCTGTGTTACATCAGCTCTAGGAAATGAATACAAAATCAAAGCCTTTGTATTTACAGCACAACTCAACTGATACTAAACATATTCCAAGTGCTCAACAGCCAACCAGGGCTAGTGACTACCTACTGGAGAGTGCAGCTTGAGAGGCAGCAATTTGGCTTCCCCTCAGAGTGGGTTGAGTAGCTTAGGGAAAGAAAGGCATCAGGGAAACAGGGAGTTTGAGGACTAAGTATAAACAAAGAACTTTTTACAAATC
This sequence comes from Bison bison bison, assembly GCF_000754665.1. NCBI lineage: Eukaryota > Metazoa > Chordata > Mammalia > Artiodactyla > Bovidae > Bison > Bison bison. The sequence continues at coordinate 288 of NW_011476748.1, read as the reverse complement.
TTGACCTTTCTTGAAAATGTATTAAATGGAATAGTGCTAGGTGTTTACTTTCTTTCAATAGTTTAGGGCCCTCAGGAACTGACCACGGCAAAGCCAAGGAGTACTCCATTTTCTTTAGTTTGGGCCAAAGTCATTTCATTTCAGAGTTCTGTTTTTGCTTCTATGGTGTATGATCATTTTTAACTCCCAACTGATTTCCTCTGAACTCAATATGTGATATTTTCCCTTGAAGTAATTTGGTGGTTTCATCATTTTATTGATCTTACTTTCCCATTAACTGTATTCGAG
>NW_011476747.1:4649-5600 GCF_000754665.1 Bison bison bison | reverse complement strand
GCTGCTGGGGTCCATGGGGTCACAAACAGTCAGGCACAACTGAGCGACAAGTCACTTTTATCCAATTAATTTCACTTTTATCCAGTTAGGGCCAAGACAATAGGACTTGTGAGAAAATGTTGCTGGGTATTTTTGTCAAGAATCAGCCAAAATATTGAGGGATTTCCCAGGAGAGCAGAACCATGATTTTGCCAAAATAAAGACAATCCTAACCTTGACAGGAAGAACCTATATTGAGAAGAAAGACTATTGCACTACAGACTAAATTCCAATCTCAAAAATCTGCAAACATCTTAAAATCAACAAAGAAAAACTGTTCTTTTATAACATAAGGTGTGTTACTCACTCTCAGTCGTGTCTGACTCTTTGTGGCCCATGGACTGTAGCCTACCAGACTCCTCTGTCCATGAAATCTTCCGCTGGAAAGGATAGACAGTCCCTTCTCTAGGGGATCTTCCAGACCAAGGGACTCAACCTGGATCTCCCATATTGCAGGCAGATTCTTTACCATCTGAGCCACCAGGGAAGCCCCCATAAGGTAAGGAATGGTAACCAAAAATGAAAAGAATCTTAGCAAAGGAATTCGGACAAGCAAGAAGAAATGACAACAGATTATGACAGGAAAAGTGCCTTGCTGATTCCCAGGAGACCTAATAAGGAACAGGTTCCACTTTTAGTGCTTTCTCAGGCTTGTGGGCCAAGATGAGTTTGGGGACCCATAGGAAGGAGAGAAGTCTAACTGAAGTTTGGTCAAGAGAGAGCAAAGGTGTGAAGGCTTCACCCAGCTGTGAAGGCTTAGTCAATAATGTTGCAATACATAGCCTCAATAGCTAAGATATCTACTTGGGTGTGAAGCTCTGTGCCAAATTCAAGGGGAGGATAAGATCAAGGAAAACATGAAGAAATTGGGACTTGTTTCAGAGCTAGAAATACAGGATGATGAAGGACAGA
>NW_011476747.1:0-1034 GCF_000754665.1 Bison bison bison | reverse complement strand
CTCTAAAGTCAGGAATAAGACAAGGGTGCCCACTTTCACCATTACTATTCAACATAGTTTTGGAAGTTTTAGCCACAGCAATCAGAGCAGAAAAAGAAATAAAAGGAATCCAAATTGGAAAAGAAGAAGTAAAACTCTCACTATTTGCAGATGACATGATCCTCTACATAGAAAACCCTAAAGACTCCACCAGAAAATTACTAGAACTAATCAATGATTATAGTAAAGGTGCAGGATATAAAATCAACACACAGAAATCCCTTGCATTCCTATACACTAATAATGAGAAAACAGAAAGAGAAATTAAGGAAACAATTCCATTCACCATTGCAACGGAAAGAATAAAATACTTAGGAATATATCAATGTCTTTTTAATTTCCAAAATGCAAGGGGCAGAATGTTTAAACTCCAACCTATCCTAACACAGAATAATCAACCAAAGCCTACAAGCTGAAACTTTCAAAAAGATCCTTTGTTTTATATTTATTTGTATTCACCATAACTTCTAAGACCACCTTTGAGCTCCGTAAGTAGACAATACTTGCTCAATACGTAAATTGTATCATTTAACACCCTGCCTCCCAGATTCAGCTGTATCATTAGGAAGCAGTGTGTCCAGTAGACATCAAAATATGTTCCTAAAAAGGCAAGAGAGTAAAGGCCAATCTGAAGTCATATCCCATAGGATTGCTTTAGAGAAAGAATATGATATTCATTTCTTCAACAAACATGTGTATTATACCTACTTAGTGCGAGGCCTTATTGTTAAACACTAGGGAGTCAGAAATGAATATGATTGATGCTATTCCTGTAGCCTTGGAAATTATGTTTTGGGGAGAGAGAGCCATTACTCAACTAACTGCACAATTAGTGTCTGAATTATTTTTGTAGTAAGTGTTAAAAAAAGAGACCTATAAGATGGTACAATGTCTTAAAAAAGCCAAAAAAAAAAAAAGGGTTTAGGCTAGTTTTTTCCTGTTTAGAATGAGGAGCAAAGTAGTCCTGGAGGGGTGTGGCTTAGTCCCTAAAACAC
>NW_011476746.1:8903-10174 GCF_000754665.1 Bison bison bison | reverse complement strand
CGGCCCCACACCTGGTGGCTGGGCCCCTCCTGGGCACTGTGGGGAAGGCGCCGGCCACTGTCACCAACTTGCTGGTGGGCACCCCGGGCTACGGGGCCCCAGCGCCACCTGCTGTCCAGTTCATTGCCCAGGGGGGCCCTGGCAGTGGGGCGGCTGCAGGCTCGGGGGCCAGTGCTGGGAGTGGCCCCAATGGGCCAATGCCCCTGGGCATCCTGCAGCCGGGTCCCCTGGGCAAGGCTGGAGGCATCACCCAGGTGCAGTACATTCTGCCCACGCTGCCCCAGCAACTGCAAGTGGCACCGGCCCCTGGGACCAAGGCAGCGGCGCCCGGCGGCCCTGCCCCCACCACCAGCATCCGTTTCACCCTCCCGCCGGGCACCTCCACCAACGGCAAAGTCCTGGCTGCCACCGCACCCACTCCTGGCATCCCCATCCTGCAGTCCGTACCCTCCGCCCCGCCCCCCAAAGGTGAGGCCCGGGCCGGGCAGCACGAGGAGCGGGCCCCAGCTGCCTCCGCTCCTGTGTGACCACCTGCTCTCCTGTCTCTTAACTTGCAGCCCAGTCAGTGTCTCCTGTGCAGGCCCCGCCCCCAGGTGGCTCAGCCCAGCTGCTGCCTGGGAAGGTACTCGTGCCCTTGGCCACCCCCAGCATGTCAGTGCGGGGAGGCGGGGCTGGCCAGCCACTGCCCCTGGTGAGCCCGCCCTTCTCAGTACCTGTGCAGAACGGTGCTCAGCCACCCAGCAAGGTAAGGGCACCTCGGTGGCGGCCTCTTGCTCCTGTCCCTTGCTCCTCCCTTCTGGGCGTTGGTCTCTGCGTCCCGTGGTTTTTGTGTCTGCCTGTTGTTCGCTCTCTTCCTTTTGTCCCCTTTGGTGTCTGGGCCTCTGTCTCACTGTCTGGCTTGATGTCTCTGAGCATCTTGATTCTGCTCTCATCGTTTGTCCCTTGTCCCTTCTCTGTGTCTCCAGCCTCTTGCTGTCTTTCCCTTGATTTCATCCTCCCTAGCCCCAGCCCGATGTCTCCCTTCCATGTCTCTGCTGAGATCCAGCCTCCAAGGTCTCAGGCCTCCCCTGCCTCACTCTGGGGCCCCAGCTCAGCTCTGCCTGTGGTTCCCTTGCCCACAGATCATCCAGCTGACTCCGGTGCCTGTGAGCACACCCAGCGGCCTGGTGCCGCCCCTCAGCCCGGCCCCACTCCCCGGCCCCGCCTCGCAGCCTCAGAAAGTCCTGCTGCCCTCCTCCACCAGGTACAGCAGTTGAGCCCTCATCTGGGAG
>NW_011476746.1:4131-5729 GCF_000754665.1 Bison bison bison | reverse complement strand
CCCCCAGAGCCGGGGCCTGGACAGCCTGGCTGGGAGGGGCCCCCCCAACCCTCACCACCCGCCTCTGGTTCCTCCACAGCTGCCACAGGCAGGTGAGGGGCTCCTGAGAAGACCCCAGACCCACAGTACCCCCCTCAGGACATGGACAGTATGTTAGGTGGCAGGAATGGGGGGGCAGGATGGTTGCCTCCTCCCCAGTAAAGCCATTTCGTCCTTTCCAGTTGGGGGCGAAATGAGGCCTGCTCCCTTGTCTACTCCCTCCCCCGACAGCTCCCTCCCTGTGACGGGGGCGACTGAGGGGAAGTGGGGCACAGTCTCCCTCCATCGAGCCCCTGTATATAACCTGGAGTGTGTTACCTTCAGACCTTTTCACTTGTACTTTATGCAAAATGGCTCGTGTGAGGGCTGCCAGCTGGAGGGTAGTGTGGGCCTCGGGCCACAGGGAGGTGCCTGTGAATTAGGGGGGAGTTCATGTACCCCTTTTTTCCCCAGAGGGGCTGGACTCAGGTTAGCTTGGGGGTGGGGGCTCCTGCACTTTGCCACAGGCACGGGGAGGGTTCTCTCCCCACCCCCTCTGCCCTCCCAACTTGGGTTGTACTTTCTAAGAAGGTGATTCCCCCACCCTTGTCCCCATCCCCAGAACAAAACATGTTGATCATGTGCAATATTTCTTACTGTGCTGAGAAGACGCAATGACCGAGATTAAAGCTGTTTAACACACTTGTGTGGCTGCTAGTTCTCAAGGGAGAAGGGATGTGGGTCATACCAGTCTGGCCCCCAGGTGGCCATGGGGTTACAGGCTTTGCCCCCAACCACTGTGAGGAGCGGGGTGCCATTCCAGTACCATCCCCTACATCAGTGGGACCTGGTGGGCAGAGTCATGCCTACTCAGCCATTCGGCCAGGCATGGTTGGGGAAGGCCTTTGACTGGGTGCTGTGAGAAGGGCAGTTCACCCTTGATGTTCCAGGTGAACTCTCAAGGTCTGAACCAGGGCAGGCACTGGGTGGGAAGGCTGGTGGGATCAGAGTACCTCCCTGTCCCCAGTGAACCCTGCTGCCCCTGTGTGGCCTGAGCCAGCACTGCAGCCAAGGCAGAGGAATCCTCTCCTGGTTTCCAGCTCTATCATACAGCCTTGGAAAGTGCTTCTCTGGGGAGACAAGACCCATACACTGTGGAGGCCTGACTGCCGGGGGTGGGAAGGTCAGAAAGCTTTCACAGGAAGTCACAGGTAAGCTCAGGTCGGAGTGCAGCAGTGGGTGGGCTTTGACTGCTGGGTCACCCAGAATTCTCGCTTGACCTTGATGCTACAGGGTCATGTTAGCAAACCAGTTTCACCTAGTGGGTTATTGATGGGCAGTGCCTGTTTGGAGCACTACTGTGATGGCAGAAATCTGCCTGACTACACGGACCAGAATACCTTGATGGATCGGTGAGGCCTCCCTTGGGCAGAGCTGCAGGGTGATAGACATCGGAGTTAGATACCCACATGGGCTTGGCCATAAAGCAGAACATGGGAGACTGAAAAATGAAAATTTAATGTTGTAGGAAGACAGATGCTTAGGGGCTGGGTTCCGGCAGGGGGGCACCACCCTGTCCC
>NW_011476746.1:0-1017 GCF_000754665.1 Bison bison bison | reverse complement strand
TAGCGGCTCAGCTGTAAGGCAGTGCTGGGACTTTAGTGAGCCTCTGTGCTCATGGCCCTCCCCTGCTCAAAACCACCAGTTTTTGTGACATAATAGCTAAACTATATGTTTTAGCAAAAGAGACATCACTGACCCTGCAGAGAGGGTAGTAGAAGATGCAGAAAGATAAGGGAAATTAGAGATGCTGCAAGGGCCAAGTCTAGCTTGGCGCCCCTCCCGCGCAGCTCACCTTACAGATCTGTGGCCTCCGCTCCCCTCCCTAAACCCATGGCTGACCGACTTCAGTTGGGTGTGTCTGGGCTCTGAAACCTACATCCATAGCCAAGGTCATCTAAGGTCGCTGACTCCCACCTCCTGCCCCAAATTAATCTCAGACCTCAAGTCTTCCCAGATCTCCTTGTTCTGGGGGACCAGGTGGCAGGGTCCCACCCCCTAAAAATCCTGATCATGTTCCTGTAGCTCCACTCCCAAATGAGACCTTCATAGTTATTCATTCCTTCTAGGAACGTTGATGCTGAGATACAGAGATGCATTGCATTTTATTTTATTATGTTTGTTTTGCCTCAATCCACTTGCCTGGAACAGAGCCTGACTCAGAGTACCAAGTACTATCTGTGGCTGTTCACAAGTATTTGCTGAATGAGTATTAAAGGAATAGGTCTGATTCTGACCTTCATCTAGCCATGTTGGAGGAGGCAGACTCCAGACACACAACTGAGGGAAGGATCAAGGTTGTGATTAAGAAAGGTACAGGGGACCTTTGTGGGAGGAGAAAGAGATGGACTCTGAGGGTGAAGGATTTCTTATGAGTAGTACCTAAGGCGTTTGGCTTTGTAAGATTATGAAGGTTGGATAAGCAATATTACCAGGTAATGCACAATATAGCTTATTAGGGTATGGGGAAAACCCTGGTATAGCTCGATTTGAGAGTCTGAGGGGGGAGTTCACTGGTGCACTAGTGGTTAGGACTCCAGGCTTTCACAACCCGGGCTGGGATTCTGTCCCTGGTCAGGGAAC
>NW_011476745.1:10173-11982 GCF_000754665.1 Bison bison bison | reverse complement strand
ACTTGATGGATGCGAGTCTGAGTGAACTCTGGGAGTTGGTGATGGACAGGGAGGGCTGACGTGCTGCAATTCATGAGGTTGCAAAGAGTCAGACACGACTGAGCAACTGAATTGAACTGAAACACCTGTTAGAATGACTAAACTTCAAAACAACTATATCAATTGCTGTAGAGTCAGTGGAGCAACTGGAATTTCCATTTATTGTTCATGGGAATTTAAAATGGAATAGTCACTTTGGAAGACAGTCTGGCAGATTCTTAAGCTAAACATAGCTTCAATCCACCATTTGTGCTTCTATTTACCCAAATGATTTGAAAACTATGTCTACACAAAAAACCTGTACGATGTTTGTATCAGCTTTCATCATAATCACCAATAACTGGAAGCAATCAAAATGCCCTTGGCTAGATGAAAAGATAAAACTGTAGTACAACCATACAACAAAATATTATTCAGCAATATAAAGGAAAGGGCTATCAAGTCAGACAATGTAACTAGAGATGTTAATATTTGGGCTCCTTATAATGAAGACACTTCTTTGGAGAACTCTTGCCCTCCTGAGATTCTCCACTCTCACCTTGGTAAGACTATGCCATGTTCTTGATCTCAAGTTCAGAGACAGCTTCGAGCTTGCCTTATGTGCACTGCCACTGAGGACTACTGGAACAGTGATCTAATTGCTGTTCTTGGAAATCTAGATAGCTATTGGTGAGCTAACTGCTTTTGTGGCAGAACCAGGGAATTGTTACAAATCAGAATCAGCCTACACTATTAGGCTGGGGCAAAAGTTAACCAGCATTCTCTATGTGAAAGAAAATGAGAGGGCAATTACAAACTTCTTGGACTGAAACAGTCATCACTAAATGTCAAAATGAGAACTGAAAAGTATGTCTGAAATGGAAAGAGAAAAAAATTCTAAGTTATCAGTATAATTTAAAGATCCAAGAGGCTCAGTGAAGTTCAAGCAGGAAAAATATATCAAAAAGCACCCAAAAAAGCACATCATAATAAACCTCTGAAAAGCAACCAGAATAAAAAGACATACAGGGAAACAATGATCAAAATGAAGACTTACTCTCATCTGGGAAAAAAAAATGAAGCCAGAAGAAAATATTGCAATATATTTAAAATCCTAAAGACTACAGAGGAAAAAAAAAATACAGAATTATTTCAGGTTTTCCTAAGGAAAACATTTGATAAAATTTAATACCTCTGAATGAAAGCAAAAGATTCAGAAACTCAAGAAGGGGCTTTCTTAACTTGACTGAAAAGAAAAACTCTCCTGAAGTCCTTCAATAAGCATTTTATTTAATAGAGAAACTATTAGCCACTAATTTCAGGATCTAAAACAAGAAGAACACTGTCAATGCTCTTCTTAAACATAACACTATAGTTCCTAGTCATCACAGTACAGTAAATAAATGATGTTTATGGATTTTAAGGGCTTCCCTCATAGCTCAGTGGGTAAAGGAGCTTCCTGCACCCAGGTTTGATCCCTAGATCAAGAAGATCCCCTGGAGGAGGAAACGGCAACCCACTCCAGTATTCTTGCCTGGAGAATCCCATGGACAGAGGAGCCTGGAAGGCTATAGTGCATGGTGTTGCAAAGAGTTAGACATGACTTAGCAACGAAACCACCACCATGGATTTTAAATGAAGTGACACAACTTTCATATCTGTCTTGATAGGATGATCTGCACAGAAATGCCACTCAAAAAGTTCACAATTTATTAAAATAAGAAAATTCAGCAGGGTTACCAGATACAATAGTAAATTATACAAATGAATCATCTCCCTTTATAATAGCAA
>NW_011476745.1:4460-6957 GCF_000754665.1 Bison bison bison | reverse complement strand
GAATCCCAGGGACGGGGGAGCCTGGTGGGCTGCCGTCTATGGGGTCGCACAGAGTTGGACATGACTGAAGTGACTTAGCAGCAGCAGCAAGTGCCTTGTAATAGGCCATCTCTCTTTTCTGAACTGAATCCATTGTCAAACTCTTGCTTTCATAACTACTTAGAGAAATGGCCAAAGTCAGTCTCTGAAATTCTTATTTTACTGTCAAGAGAGCTGACACTAATGGTTGAAGGAAATGAGGCAGAAGCCCTAATCATATATCCTTTGATGAAGAAAGTCAGGTAAAAGTAATGTTTCACAACAAAAAAACATATCTGCTGATGAGTCTAGCACTTGACGTGCATATGGTACATAAGATGTCCAAGTTAATCCATCTGCACCATACGTTTGTTAAATTTGATAAATATGGTGTTTCTTATCCTGAGGGAATTTCATTACCAGAAAGTGCCAAGCAGTGAACGTTTGATCAGTACTGCTAAATCCACACCTACAATCAGTTCTCCAGATCAGCAGTTTCCAATCAAATTTAATTGTCAAATACAATTCATGTGATCTGTTCAGGTTCATTTCACCACAGATAAATTTCAATAAATGTTTTCTGGTGAGACTAATTGTCCTTTACAGAATCACCCTCTTGACAGACACCATTACACATGCAATTTCATCAGTAACTACTAACATTTGGGCAGTTAACATTTTTCTGTGCTTAAATTTGTACATTTTTCAATATTTTATTACCTACAGTCAGCGAATAGAAAGAGAAATGAACATGTTTGATTATACTTCTGGAGCATATTCCCATGGCATGCCATTTATTCCCATAAATCCTAATAGAACAAGACATTCACATCTCTTGGGCCTGCCTGAACACTTGAATAATATAAAGATGAGGCAAGCTGAAAATAATGCTGAGAATTACCCAGTAAAAGTTGTACTGAATAAAAGTCTGAGTATTATGAAAAAAATATATTACTAATGAGATCCTCATTCCACACATCATTCCTTCTGATCAAATCGGCACTGATTTACAATTATAAATATTTTCATTCATTTATTTCTTAGAAATTAATTCCTCACATGTTCCCAAGAGAGTTAAAGATATTTAAGAATACACACACACTAGTATAGAGATATCAAATACATGTAAAAATAAGTTGAGACAAAATTAACTGTGTGCAAAAGCAAGTTGAAGCCAAGTCTGGGGTGAGGGCAACACCCAAAATATTATGAAACTACATAACCTAGATGTCTATAGTTCATAGTAGCTGATGTGAAGAGGGAATGAGATTATGTCCAATATTCTCCATATCTACCAAAGAAAAAAACTAGCTTCTCAGAGAAAAATACAACCATGAGTCTTCAAAGAGAAGGCACTGTGCTGCTAACATGTATGTTTTACATATGTAAATCTTATGAGTTAACAATTAAAAAGGCAGTATTTGCCCCAGTTTAAAGTTTCCAGTAGTCCCATAAGGATGTGAGAGTTGGACCATAAAGAAGGCTGAGCACTGAAGAATTAATGCTTTTGAATTGTGGTGTTGGAGAGGACTCTTGAGAGTACCTTGGACTGCAAGGAGATCCAACCAGTCCATCCTAAAGGAAATCAGCCCTGAATATCCATTGGAAGGACTGATGCTGAAGCTGAAGCTCCAATACTTTGGCCACCTGATTCGAAGAGCTAACTCATTGGAAAAGACTTTGGTGCTGGGAAAGATTGAAGGCCAAATGAGAAGGGAGGGACAGAGGATGAGATGGTTTGATGACATCACCGACTTGATGGGCATGAGTTTGAGCAAACTAGGGAAATAGTGAAGGACAGAGAAGCCTGATGTGCTGCAGTCCATGGGGTTGCAAAGAATCAGATATGAATTAGCAATTGAACAACAACAAAACCCAGGCAAAAGGTCACTTAAGTGTCAGAACCAAACTTGAACTCTGGTTTTCTCTTTTCCAGTCCAGTTTCTCTAGCTCTGTAGTACAATGTCAAGCAGGTATGAAAGTCTGACCTTATCTTCTTTGTAATATATGGCCTTTTTTCTAAGTGAAAGGTGTAGATTGATAGTTAGATAGCTGATTGACAGTGATTTTTTAATTTGAAGATTTCTCTTTTAGAGCAGATTTAGGTTAACAGAAAAGTTGAACAGAAAGCACATAGTGTTCCCACATACTTGCTCTCCACCTATTCTATTGTCTACAATTTCCCTTATTATCAGCATCCTGAGTTGGCATGCCACATTTGTTACAGCTGATGAACCAACACTGAGACATTATTTATCAACCAAAGTCCAAAGTTTACATGATGGTTCAGCCTTTGTTGCACAGATCTAAGGGTTTTGCGAAATCCGTCATGCAGTATTTTCACCCTGAGGGTATCACCCAGAATAGCTGCTGCTGCTAAGTCGCTTCAGTCGTGTCCGACTCTGTGTGACCCCATAGATGGCAGCCCACCAGGATCCCCCATCCTCGGGATTCTCCAGGCAAGAACACTGGAGTGGGT
>NW_011476745.1:0-1020 GCF_000754665.1 Bison bison bison | reverse complement strand
TCTTTGGAAGGAATGATGCTAAAGCTGAAACTCCAGTACTTTGGCCACCTCATGCAAAGAGTTGACTCATTGGAAAAGACTTTGATGCTTGGAGGGATTGGGGGAAGGAGGAAAAGGGGATGACAGAAGACGAGATGGCTGGATGGCATCACTGACTGGATGGACGTGAGTTTGAGTGAACTCCGGGAGTTTGTGATAGACAGGGAGGCCTGGCGTGCTGCAATTCATGGGGTTGCAAAGAGTCAGACATGACTGAGCAACTGAACTGAACAGAACTGATATGTTCATTTTGCATGGTTATTAGAGAATGAGATATAGAAGAGGGCTTTCTCTTTGGATGTGAACATTATGCTCAGTGGCAAAAATTAAATCAAAAAGAACAAAAGGATTGCTTTAAAACTGTAATCAAGGCATTAACACATGAAACAGTTAAAATAGAAGTGTAGATATTGAAAAAGAAGATGAGAAATTATTTTAGTTACGGATTTTATGATCATAAGTAGAAAATAAATTGAAAAGCTACTAAACAGTCATTACTATAAGGCTTCACACATTTCAGGACTTACCCAAAGAGATAAAAGATTGTTGCTTTTGATCAAAATTGAAAGAGCAATTATAGAGAACAGAATCAGTTCAGTTCAGTCACTCCGTCGTGTCCGACTCTTTGCGACCCCATGAATCGCAGCATGCTAGGCCTCCCTGTCCATCACCAACTCCTAAGGTTCACTCAAACTCATGTCCATCAAGTTGGTGATGCGATCCAGCCATCTCATCCTCTGTCATCCCCTTCTCCTAGTGACCCCAATCCCTCCCAGCATCAGAGTCTTTTCCAGTGACTCAATTCTTCACATGAGGTGGCCAAAGTCCTGGAGTTTCGGCTTCAGCATCAGTGCTTCCCATGAACACCCAGGACTTAATTCCTTCAGAATGGACTGGTTGGATCTCCTTGCAGTCCAAGGGACTCTCAAGAGTCTTCTCCAACACCACACTTCAAAAGCATCAATTCTTCGGCACTCAGCT
>NW_011476744.1:15160-16151 GCF_000754665.1 Bison bison bison | reverse complement strand
GGATGAGGTGGTTGGATGGCATCACCAATTCAATGGACATGAGTTTGAGCAAGCTCTGGGAGTTGCTGATGGACAGGGAAGCCTGGCGTGCTGCAGTCCATGGGGTCGCAAAAAGTCAGACATGACTGAGCAACTGAACTGAACTGAACTGGTTTTATAAGACAATATAAAATTAGAGTTAAAAGAACTTAATTGTAGAGCATTTTAAAACTTGTATTTAATAGAAGTATAATATTATCTTGACTGAGATTCAGAAAGGAGAGTAATAGGAATCAGTCTCTGCCATTTAAATCAAAATAACGTGTCAAGATAAGCCAATTTAAATTCTTTGAGAAAAGCATTTGAAGACTGATTAGGATTACAATAAGTTTCCTACTTATTCATTGGAAAGACTTATTCTTTGGAAAGACTGATGCTAAAGCTGAAACGTCAATACTTTGGCCACCTGATGCGAAGAACTCACTCATTGGAAAAGACCCTGATTCTGGGAAAGATTGAAGGCAGGAGGAGAAGAGGATTCCCTACATATAAATGAGTTCCATTCCAATAGCATGTTCATAAATCCAATTTATTCGTAAGTCCAGCAAAGTTAGCCTAGATACCCAACTAACACAATCAGCTATACAGTGCTATACTATAATAGGTTTACAATAATTTTCACACAAATAATACATAAAAACAGACACACAAAATAAAGAAAATATTTTTAATTTTACAGTACTAACCTTGAAAAGTACAGTAGTGCCAGCTACAATACTACTGCTTTTACGCTTGCTTCTGGACATCCTGGAGAGGGAAATGGCAACCCACTCCAGTACTCTTGCCTGGAAAATCCCACGGATGGAGGAGCCTGGCAGACTACAGTCCGTGGGTTCGTAAAGAGTTGGGCACGACTGAGCGACTTCACTTTCATTTTCTGGACATCCTTGGGGTAAAATAAAGATATTGTTCTACTGTACTCTATACAGTATGGTAAAGTACACCAAACCAC
>NW_011476744.1:10401-11826 GCF_000754665.1 Bison bison bison | reverse complement strand
CTTCCAAAACTATGTTGAACAGTAATGGTGAAAGTGGGCACCCTTGTCTTGTTCCTGACTTTAGAGGAAATGCTTTCAATTTTTCACCATTGAGGATAATGTTTGCTGTGGGTTTGTCATATATAGCTTTTATTATGTTGAGGTATGTTCCTTCTATTCCTGCTTTCTGGAGAGTTTTTCTCATAAATGGGTGTTGAATTTTGTCAAAGGCTTTTATGATGCCATTATTAATAAAGGGTTATGTGGGGATAAATTTTAAGCTGATTTCCCACTTGAAGCTATGCCATAGTCGCATGCTTTTAATTACAATAAATGGAAAAACTCAAATCACTAGATGATAGAGACCAGTTAGTATGTATCATTGAACTTCTACAAACTATCAAACTAATTCCTAGTAATAGCCAGGAAATATACATTCTGCTTCCAGCTTTACACCTGTTATTTCAGAGTGAGGAATAAAGTGCAAGAATTGTTAGTTCCCTGAAATAGCACAGTTGCATGATGGACTCTGTGGCTCCCAGATTTCTGTTTAGACTTCCTAGCTGGGCAGGAGTAGATGCTATCCAATCATTATGCCGTATACCCTAAACTCATACAATGCTATATATCAATTATATCTTAATAAAGCTGGGGGAAAAGTGCAAAAAATAAAATTTCCTATCAAGTGTTTCACTAAAGTTATGCTGTTTTCTTTATTTACTATAAAGCATCTGAAACAATTAACAATTCTAAAAAAGAGGTAAAAAGCATACAATTTAGAAACAGCTACAGGAACCTTTCATAAGCAAGTGTTCATTCCTAAAAGATACATGTTTTAATTTATCTCTTCTGCATTTAAGCTACTCTTCTAGGTGATGTCAGTTCAGTTCAGTTCAGTCGCTCAGTCGTGTGTGACTCTTTGTGACCCCATGAATCGCAGCCTGCCAGGCCTCCCTTTCCATCACCAACTCCCGGAGTTCACTCAGACTCACGTCCATCGAGTCAGCGATGCCATCCAGCCATCTCATCCTCTGTCGTCCCCTTCTCCTCCTGCCCCCAATACCTCCCAGCATCAGAGTCTTTTCCAATGAGTCAACTCTTCGCATGAGGTGGCCAAAGTACTGGCGTTACAGCTTCAGTATCACTTCTTCCAAAGAAATCCCAGGGCTGATCTCCTTCAGAATGGACTGGTTGGATCTCCTTGCAGTCCAAAGGGCTCTCAAGACTCTTCTCCAACACCACACTTCAAAAGCATCAATTCTTTGGCGCTAAGCCTTCTTCACAGTCCAGCTCTCACATCTATACATGACCACAGAAAAAACCATAGCCTTGTCTAGATGAACCTTTGTTGGCAAAGTAATGTCTCTGCTTCTGAATATGCTATCTATATTGGTCATAACTTTCCTTCCAGTGAGTAAGTGTCTTTTAATTTCATGGCTGCAGTCA
>NW_011476744.1:5400-7970 GCF_000754665.1 Bison bison bison | reverse complement strand
CATCCACAACTGGGTATTGTTTTTGCTTTGGGCTCCATCCCTTCATTCTTTCTGGAGTTATTTCTCCACTGATCTCCCGTAGTATATTGGGCACCTACTGACCTGGGGAGTTTCTCTTTCAGTATCCTATCATTTTGCCTTTTCATACTGTTCATGGGGTTCTCAAGGCAAGAATACTGAAGTGGTTTGCCATTCCCTTCTCCAGTGGACCACATTCTGTCAGACAGAGTTTGCAAGTAAATAACAACAATGGGATTATGCTTGTAGGAGTTTATTTTTAAAAGTTCTTTAGTTTGCTATATCCTGAGAGTTGTTTTTCTTAGGTCCTACATGTATATACTTACTTATAGAACAAAATACTGTACCAATGTAAGTAAGAAGTAGAGATTGAAATTTAGAAGTTTCATAATGCAAAATACTCTTTTTACATACTTAAAAATGTATCTTGTATATCTTGTCTAATTTAAAAGCTATGTGAACTTTAGTGCATATTTTTAAACCCAGAAAGTAGCTTGATAGGTAACTGGAAGCCATTAATTAGATTTTTTGAGCTTATTAGCATTTAACTGTAGCTTTTCACAAATTCACTCAAGTTGTCTATATCTCAGTTTTGTTAATTTTAAAAGGGAAAAAAATCCTTGAATTATTCTGGTTTAACAAAGAAATGGGAAATGTAACATATGGATTTTAGATTTATTTTTAAAATTCCATTACAAGAAGAACTGATGGAATGTGTATTCCTGTTCGACTCCTCAATCTCATTAAAAAAAAAAAAACACACACTCAATTTGATTAGTCAAAAACTCTTATAGAGTTTTCAAGACATTAACTACCTCTTTAAAAGCACATCATTTCTTAAATGAAAAGTAGTCAGAAACATTCTGACTTCCTCTTGAAACTGCGGTAAGCGAAAAAACATTTTTTGACACAATGAGAAATATTAAAAAAAATTTAAGAAATTTGGGTCAAACTTAAATGTCACCATATCTCTCCGACTTGTCAGGAATATAAAGGATGAAAATGTTCAGGTTTTATTTTACTTAAAAATAACAATGCTTTACCACTTAAAATCTTCACTCTTTTACTCTATATCATTTTAGGGAATAACAGAATCTCAGAATTGGAAGGGGCACTAAGGTCACCTATCCAGTGCTTCTTCCAATGGCTTAACCCCCTTAACTGCAGTTCACTCAAATGTTGGCTTATTCTCTATCTACTTCCCTACACTAATTATTTCAATTTGGAAAACCTCTACTGGCTAACTATTGCTTATCTTGACTCAATTATTCCCCATAAACATTTTATATTCTGAGTTTAAACAAAGGAGAACAGCTACAGCTGCAGGGCAGAATGCATCCTTGTGTCACATAGTGAAAGAAACACAAACACAGTGAGAAAACAAAAAATGAAGTATCCCAGAGGGGCCATCGCTTGTAGTGCTTTCAAAGTCCAAATCTAATACGAGGCTTTGCAATGTAAAAAAGGTGTCAGCAAGGAAACATTTAGTATGTGATTCTAGTATGTAGTTCATATAAAACCAAGTAGAAAGCACCACCCTCCATATGCAATATATAGATAGAAAATAAATAAAGGCACTTAAATAGAGACATAGCAATCTTTATGTTTAAAGTTCTATTGATTTATATTGATATCTACAATCATTTCAATGTTATAGCTATTATAATAGAGATCACCCAAGAGAACACAATGACATTTGAAATGCTTTAAAATATACAATTATCTGGACTAGAACTCTCACAGTCCATTCCTTCATCTCCCAATCTCATCATATAAAACAAATATCAATGAATAATTTAGAATAAGCAGAGTTCCAGAGAGAAAGATAGGAATGTATGGAAATGGGTAGTAAGTCACCAGGATCTGAATTCTAGGCCTGTGCAATGAAAATGTTAAGTGCTAGTAGTGGTTACAGTTTTTAGGGGATTAAAGAACTTAGCATGTTCCCCAGGTAAAGATTCTTGGACCAGAAGAAAAGGCAGGGAGAAGGAGATATCTACAAACTGGTTTGAGATGCAGAATTTTATTCATATGATTAACTGAGGGAGAGCTCTCTGGAGAAAAGAAGTGAGATAACTTAATAGAGAAGGGGAAAATACTTAGGCAAGAACATATTCTCATTTAGATAATAACTTCAATCTAAACCAATAGGGACTCAGGAGTATAAATTGCTTCAAAGATCTGATCAGACTACAAGGAAAGAGGTTGGCATTTGCTACCCTCCCTGTCTCAGGCTATCATTAGCTTAGGGCTACCCTGGGGCACATTGAGAGTTGGACATAAATCCCATGCAAAACATAGAGCATTTTAGACAAAGCCAAAAATATATTAGCTGCAGGGAGAATGATGTGGAGTCTTAAAGTATTGAACTAGAAATGCTCAGATACCTCCTGCTGAAACTCAGTGTTAGTGGTTTGACCTTCAATTCTAGTGGGCAGGGCTCAAAAAAGTGTTTGCTATTTACAGATCAGATCAGTTACTCAGTGTCCGACTCTTTGCGACCCCATGAATCACAGCACGCCAGGCCTCCCTGTCCATCACAAACTCCCAGA
>NW_011476744.1:0-3535 GCF_000754665.1 Bison bison bison | reverse complement strand
CCACTGTCCATGGGATTTTTTCAAGGCAAGAATACTGGAATGGGTTGCCATTTCCTTCTCCAGGGGATCTTCCTGACCCAGGGATTGAACCTGGGTCTCCTGCATCGCAAGTGTGTTCTTTATTATCTAAGCCTATGCCCTCCAACAAAGAGAATGTCCCTTTTCTCAAAAATTCCAAGCAATATGTTAAATATTGGTTGGCTTGAGTTTTATGCCCATACTCATGACCAAGAAAGATGAATATACTGATGGTTTTGAAAGAATAACAGGCCATGCCTCTTGAGCCAGGAGTGGGGGCAACTTCCCCATAACTATGTGGATTGTCAAAGAGATGCCTGGAGTTATTGGAAAAGGGAAAGAAAAAATGGAAATGAGGAGACAAGCACAGGTCTGCTATAATTATCCGGTACACTCTTTTATTTGTGGGTCAGTATATAGAGTAAAAGCAGAACTAGACATTCAATGAGAAAGACCTTCAGTTCTCTCACTCTCAATCCAGTGCTCTTTCTATAACACCAGTTTTATCACACTCTATTTCTTCCAAGCTTTTCTAACAAAATTACAAGGAATTTTCAATTAGATTTATAAAATGGTAGTAAGGAATGCATTCTTTTCTATATTGTGTTACTCATTTTCTTGTGTTACTCATTTTCTTGTGTTAATCACAGCTCTACTTTAGAATCATCTGCTAACAGAGTTCTAAAGAAATGAAGACACCTGGAACTCATTGCAATAGAATCCAATTAAAGTGATTCAGGTTTCAGTACAAATGCTTATATTATTTAAAGCACTCTACAAGTGATGCACAGGTCAGGCGAAAAACTTCTCTGTTTTTGAATATTATTAAAACACAGGTACTTTTATAGAGAGATAAGACTGATCTACTGTTAAAGTATGGATCAATTCCCTTGAGATGAGTGTTTTATTCAGGAATTATATACTCTCAATTTTTGATTCAGCTCACAGAGAAGTCATATAGAATAGTTATCATTGACCAGCATATTATCAGCTTCAAGGAAGATATTCTTGGCCATCACTCACTTATCCATAATGCCTCACTCTTCAAAACCAAGTTTAGAGAAAAGTTATTTCTTTCTAATAATATTTCTCTCTATATATAATGTGGAAAGTAATTTATAAGATCATAGACTTGAAACAGAATACTTCTACAGTGGAAATTCCTTTTCTAAATTTTCACTGTGTAATCATTCTGTGTAAAAGTCACAACTGCTATAAAATCATGAAACATTAAAACTCAAAACCAAAGCTCTATTCTACAATATACTGGATTCTAAAATAAAGAATTTATTTTGAGTATGATTGAAGGCTATAATAAACTATTATTGTTAATTGTAAACTTAATATCCTTAGCATTATTTTTGTTTAAAATTAACATAGTAAAGTCTAACATTTTAAATAGTTATAAAAGAAGAACAAAATATTTCATATTAAAGTATATTGAGCTACTATAGAAGGGGAAAAATTGTGCTTATCCGAGCACAACTGTTCAAAATAAAACCAATAACTTCTGATAAATTAAAAGCTATACACAAAACATATTATATTATGATTAAATTTGTTTGTTTTGGTTAGCCAACTGCTATAGATAAAGTAAAAGGAACTAAATCTTCTAAAAAATTTTGAAATAATAATAAAAAGAATACTTCATTAATAAACACCAATTTCTTAACTGGAAAGAAAAATCAATTTTTTAAAAGATACTCTTAGTAATTAGAAGGTACTTTTTAAAAAATATTTTCTTTAGTGTAAGTCTAAATTGATGTTATGAGTGATTTAAAGAACTCACTCATATAGACAAATGGAAAATTCTGTTTATCAGAAGTTACACAGTAAGAGCAAATCTATTTATGAATATGAACATTCTTCAAAATTTTGGATAAATGAAAGTTTTATCTATGTGGTTTTTAGTATATTTAAATCATTTATGATAATTTTGAAGATCTGGTAAATCATAATTTTTCTGGTGTATCACTATCTTTAGTCTTTGCAACATGCCTATTTTAATTTTTACTTTTTTAAATAACAAATAGTGCATTAAAGACTATACATATATTCAATTTATCAAGTTATTTCAAATTTTTCCATTTTCACAGTTATTCATTCCATTAATACAGGCTTTACTAAAAATAACATTGAGGAAAATTATACACATATGTATATATATAGTTCAAAAACAGTCATTCCCTAAAAATGATAAAGGGAACAAATAGACAAACAGAATCAGTGTATAGAATAGACTATTTCAAGTACCTAGTATGTATAAAAGCTTCCTATAAATAAAATGTAGAAGTAAAACTCAATGGCTAAGAGGTAGATTACTCAACAAATTGAGTTGAGAGAATTGAGTAGATATCTGATAATCAATTAACATCAGTCAGTTAAAATTCACAGTTAATATCATGCACTTCACAAACCAAATGAATGGGAAAATTTAAGATGGAAAAAGAAGTTTATGTAAGCATTAATAATGGCATTTTCTAGATGTTGGTAAAATAAAAAAAAATAGAAGCTAAATATAATGATTTATTCATGAGTAGTAATTATTAAAATAAAAGCAAAGGCAAGATATATATTTTCATAAACTTTTAATACTTTTGTACAGAAAATAAGTATCAGTTCAGTTCAGTTCAGTTGCTCAGTCGTGTCTGACTCTTTGTGACCCCATGAATCACAGCACGCCAGGCCTCCCTGTCCATCACCAACTCCTGGAGCTTACTCAAACTCATGTTCATTGAGTCAGTGATGCCATCCAGCCATCTCATCCTCTGTCACCCTCTTCTTCTACATTCAATCTTTCCCAGCATCAAAGTCTTTTCCAATGAGTCAGCTCTTCGCATCAGGTGGCCAAAATATTGGAGTTTCAGCTTCAACATCAGTCCTTCCAATGCATATTCAGGACTGATTTCCTTTAGGATTGACTGGTTTGATCTTGCAGTCCAAGGGACTCTCAAGAGTCTTCTTCAGCGCTACAATTCGAAATCATCAGTTCTTCAGCACTCAGCTTTCTTCACAGTCCAATTCTCACATCCATACATGACCACAGGAAAAACCATAGCCTTGATTAGCCGGACCTTTGTTAGCAAAGTAACATCTCTGCTTTTGAATATTTTATCTAGGTTGATCATAACTTTCCTTCCAAGGAGTAAGCATCTTTTAATTTCATGGCTGCAGTCACCAGCTGTAGTGATTATGGAGCCCCGAAAAATAAATCTGACACTGTTTCTCCATCTATTTCCCATGAAGTGGTGGGACCGGATGCTGTGATCTTCGTTTTCTGAATGTTGAGCTTTAAGCCAACTTTTTCACTCTCCACTTTCACTTTCATCAAGAGGCCTTTGAGTTCCTCTTCACTTTCTGCCATAAGGGTGGTGTCATCTGCATATCTGAATTTACTGATATTTATCCCAGCAATCTTGTGTTTCTTCCAGTCCAGCACTTCTCATGATGTACTCTGCATATAAGTTAAATAAACAGGGTGACAATATACAGCCTTGACGAACCCCATAAGCTATTT
>NW_011476743.1:14672-16454 GCF_000754665.1 Bison bison bison | reverse complement strand
ATCCCTAAGACGATGTCCTGTTTCACCTTTAATTGGCCCCTACTTTGTTCAAGAAATGCCTAGAATCTTCTCCCTCACCCACACAAACAGCAGCCTGAGGAAACCAGGCCTGTTCCTTCAGTGGCTCTTTTATGGTCATAACACTCATCAATTCACGCCCTTCAGTTCACAAGTTTAGCTTCCAGGCTTTCTCCCACTCACCTCCTCCTTTAGGAATCCAGACAACTACAACCCAACCCCCTACAACTATCAGGGAACCCTTGGTGACCATCCTCTTAGTGAAGCCAGCTTTTGCCCGGGCTTGTTTTACTAAAGATAAATTAACATTTTTGTTCTCTTCTCTCTTCCTGTATTCTAACAAAGTAGAAATTAAAATGATTTCTTGGTTAATTGCTCAGACTTTCCCTCCAAGTAGGAAGGTGATTATATGCTCTAATGGAGCCTGTGTTTCCAGCTTCTTCTGTGGGGAAAATGAAATAAACAGAGCTAGTGATTCTGTCAACCAAGGTTTAAGGGGTGGTACCACACTGTCATTAGGAAGAGTTCACTTATGTGCTAAGAGCAACACAATCCATCTAGACTCCATAGTGAAGATGTACGTGCCTTTAGTCCTTACATACCTGACTGGTCCTGGCTGTGCTTTACTTTGTGCTTGTGCCACCTTCAGCTCCTGCCTCTGAGGTGTCTGTCTTTCAGCATCATGCCTGCCTTAGCCCCTTAATTCCTATTCCTCCTCAGAAATCAATTTCCCCTCATTCAGTTCAGGTTTGGCTCCTATTTTTGGCTTCTTGCCTCTTCAGCAAGTGTCATTTCCATACCTCTCTGATTATCCTCTTAAACAATCCCCTCTTATTAATCATTGCATTCTGATCTTTTCCTTCAAAACGTTTATTACCACAGGTATAATGATAATTATATGCATGTATGCATACTTATCTGCTGCCCCTCTAGTTCCCCCCTAGCTGGCTTTTAACCACTGCTTGTGGACTGAATGTACAAAATAAAGACCATTCTGGGACGGGTTTGAGAGGATAACAGGCAGGAAGGCTAGGGGCCCCCAAACGGAGGAAATAGGCTGCAAGTGTCAGACATTTTTTCTCTCTCTTAAGCAGCAGGAAGAAACAAACTACAAGAGTCAGATGTTTTTCCCTTCTCTATATGAAATTAAAAGGTGGTTTCCTTTAAAATTCTGTGTTGCCATGACAACACCTGGTTCGAACTAAACTTTTCTCAAACCTTGAGCTAACCAATGTGTTTTTCTTATGGAAATGTTTTTCTTAAGCTATGTTAATGAACTATGTATTTACCTTAGACTCCCTCTTTCTTCAGGTCTATTCTGCTTAAGACTCAGAACCCACTTGACAAACCAGTATGTTTTACTCATGCAAATGTTCTCTTAAGCTGTGTTAATGAGATTATGTATTTACTTGGAAACCTGCCTTTCTTCAAGATTCACATCAGTCGTTTTAGGGCCCGGGATGACTCACCTTGTGCCAATGTTATCTCAAAATGGATGTTGTGGGTGATGTGCCTGATGCCACTCAGTTTTGAGACATTTCCTTTCTCTATTAGCAGCCTGCTAGTAAGTATATAACTTCCTGCTAAAGACTAGCAGGGGGGCACTCTTTCTGCCCCTTTCTGATGTCTCTGTCAGAAGCTTTCTCTATCTCTTTTATACGTTAATAAAACTTAATTACACAAAAGCTCTGAGCAGTCAAGCCTCGTCACTGGCCCTGGATTAAATTCCTCTCCTCTGGAGGCCAAGAATCCTGGCGTCTTTCA
>NW_011476743.1:13163-13327 GCF_000754665.1 Bison bison bison | reverse complement strand
ACTGCAGTGAGGGTGTACACAGGGACCCTCCATGTGACTTTGTTGAGGATGGTCACAGAATCACAGACTGCCTTGTTAGAGCATCAGGGCTGTAAGAGGCACTTTGACGCTGAGCCCAGGTAACCACATCATCACACGTAGTTACCACCACAGCAGACTAAGGC
>NW_011476743.1:8152-12318 GCF_000754665.1 Bison bison bison | reverse complement strand
TTTATCATATTACCAGTCCGCAGGGTTAGGACTGTCAACATTTACTGTCTGTAACTTGAGATCACAGCAAATGGCAGTTTGAGTTCACACCAGTGATTGCCTGGGCCTGATGGGGAGTGAAGGTAGAGCACAGGGCACAGGCCCCAGTGAAACGCTGCTTCTCAACCTGCCATACCCTTCTCCTCCTCAGTCAGTCCTCGCTGTGCTCCCCAGATCCTGAAAATGGTCAGACATCTGAGGGAGCTGCTGAGCATATGACATGATGATGGTGGTGATGACATGACAACTGTGGTACTGGAGGTAGCTGCCAGTACTGAGTTCTCGCTGTGTGGGAGGCGCTCGCTAAGGACTCTGAACATTAACTAACCCCTAGTGGTCTTGGATCACAAGTGTATTGGCCTTCCTCTGGGGTACTAAAACTCCAGAATCAATGAGTATTGTCTTCCTAACCAAATGATGAGGGACCAGGATATCCAAACAGGACATGCTCAGTGGCCCAGGGCAGCAAAGACCAACATTCTCTTGGGTGAAACAAGGAGGCACAGTGTAATATGTGAAAACCACAATCAAACAGTGAGTCTCACCTGTTTCTTCTAGTAAGTAACAAATAAGAACATTTCATCTGATGTGGGAAATTAACCAAAAGAAGTCCCCCTGGGACTTCCCTGGTGGTCCGGTGGCTAAGATCCTGCATTTCCAATTTCCAACTAGATCCCACATGCTGTTCAAAAAGGATCCCATGTGTTGCAACCAAAGATTCAGAGTGCTGCAACTAAAACCCAAATAAACAAATAAAAATAAATATAAATAATGTTTATTAAAAAAACAGAATTCCCCCACCTACCTAAGCCACTACTTTTGGGGTTTTGTCAGCACTAAAAGGAGCAAACTATCCTAAAGACATGAGCATACTTGATTTACTTTCATCATTGTGTAAATACAAAAAAGTAAATACTTTCTGTAAATATAAACAAGAAAATAAGGAATACCTTCACACACAAGATTTAGTAACTAGATAAATATGACTGCTTTTTCCCCATTTTTAGCCTTAGACCGCAAAGTGCCAGTGTTGAGAAGAAGCCATTCTGGGGAGGATGTGGGCTTGCTGGTAGGAAGCCACACCCAGCAACCAGAAATTTATTATGACTCAGGCCAGTTTGGTTTAATGAGAACACAGTCAATGATGGAAGAAACAAAATAAACTTACAATAAAAATATATATATATGAAGCAGTTTCAAGGCAATGGATTTAGCTAGATTGGCATTGCTCATAAATTCTTTTTTTAATGTGCAAATAAGGTCAGAGAGAGTAAGCCCAAGGAGGAAAAGTCGAGAAACCTACAGTCTGGAAGCAAGCCAACATTGGAAAACTGTGTGAATTCACTGTGAATGGTGGAAAATATAGAAAATAACTATTTGGCAGATACACTTAACCAGCGCATTAAACTCATGTCTCCACCATCACACACATTATCCTATCATCCCAGGGGTTCTGTGCCAGTGTGACTTTGCCTCCAGGGGACCTTTAGGGAGGTCTTGGGACAGTTAGGGATGCCATGCAACATCTGTGTGCACAGTCCAGCCCCAACAGCATGGAATGAGCACCCAATGGCAGCAGTGCCATGGAGTCAGGGAAGACCATCTGCCACCTCCCACACACGGGCCAGTTGGTCAGCTACAAGTAACTCTTCTGCAATTTCTAATGAGGGATGGAATGTTCCAGAGTACATCATCATGATGTGTGCCTCAGACTTAGGTCAGCTGTAGCTCAATAAAGTTAGGGGAAAAACTTCCCATATTTTAACAGAGAAATAATGGGGTATTCTCCTCAAGGCATCTAATCCCAGTCTGGAATGCCACTGACATCAGAGCTGCACACACTCAACACACGTGACTCTTAGGAAACAACCAGGCTTCCGCTCTGTCCAGGAAGCCATGTACTCACAGACTCGGTTCCAGGATTTGTAAGTGCAGGTGTAGAGGCTGCAAGGCCTTGCAGACGTGGACCTCGGAATCTGGAACCTTCTCCAGTGTCTTGCATGGAGAGGCTTGAAGAATGGCCCTCAGGTGACTCATCACCATCTTTAGCTTAAAATCTTGATCAGCTCCCCAGCAGCTTGCAGAAATCTAATAACCTAGAGGCAGAAGGACAGAGGAAGGAAAGCCATAAACAATAGAGGTCCCGATCATGTGGAAAACATCCTTCAGATTGTTTGTATGGGGAAGGGGGAGGTAAATATGGTAGAAGTGGAGTAAACCAGGAGGAGGGTAGTAGGAGATGAGGTCCAGAGGTAGCGGATGCCGTATCAAGGAGACATCTAGGCCATTGTAAAGGTTCTTTCTCAGGGTTTCTCAGCTTAGGCATTGTTGACATTTTTGACTAGATAAGTCTGTTGTAAAGAACTGGTCTCTGCACTGTAGCATGTTTAGAAGCATCCTTTGTCTCTACCTACTAGATACCAGTGGTACCCTCCATCCAACTGTGACAACCCAAAATATCCTCAGGCATTGCAGATGTCCCCAGGAGAACAGGAGTCGCCTTTGATTGGGAACTACTGCTCTATACAAAATGGGAACACAATGAGGTTTTTGGAGTAGAGGAGGAATTTAATCTCATATACATTTAAAAAATATAATTCAGGGTGGCCTATTGGAAAATGACCAGAATGTAAGAAAGAAGCAGGGACCCCATTCAGGATAATCCAGGGGCTACAACTAAGGACGCTGCAGTGGACGTGGTGGGAAGTGGTTGGGCACTGGCTGTATCTTGGGGGCACAGCCTGTAAGATGTGAAAGAAAGCAGTCAAAGAACACTGGCAGATTCTTGGCCTAAACAACTGCAAGGATGGAGTTGCCATGAACTGAGACGGGAAGGCTGTGTGTGGAAAAGGTTTTGGGTGGGAAATCTGTAGATTGGATTTGGGTATGTGGAGTTTGAAATGAAATTCCAATAATTCAAGTGAGAGAATACGGTAGAATAGTCTAGCTCATGGTAGAACGAGGATGAATCCCTGAACAGAGAAACAGAACCTGGCACAGTAGGCGAGGGAAAGATGGTGCTCTTATTGCTAACCCTACTGGATTTGAGGTACTGGGGCGGTGGCAGGCAAGAGCAGAGGTCTAGGGAGAGTTGGCAATGCAGCGCTGGTGCTAAGGAGACATGAGGCTAGAAAGAGAAGCAAAATCCCCTCCCCCAGGGGTAACAGGTATCTAGAGGGAGACTAACAAAATGGAGTGATTAGGGAGGCCTAGAGAAAGGGAAGTCAAATGCAATCAAGGAAGGAAGGGAGCATGAAAGGTCAGGGGCAAGGAGGGTTCCAGGGAAATCCCAATAGAAAATTTAGCTAATGCTAGGGCGTCCCTAGTGGCTCAGACAGTAAAGAATCAGCCTGCAATGCAGGAGACCTGGGTTCGATCCCTGGGTTGGGAAGATACCCTCTACGAAGTAATGGCAATCCACTCCAGTATTCTTGCCTGGAGAATCCCCATGGACAGAAAAGCCTGATGGGCTGCACCCTATGGGGTCGTAATGAGTCAGACACAACTGAGTGACTAAGCACAGCACAGGCTACAATACCTGTAACAATACAAGAGATTATTTATGTCAAGATATATGCTTCAGAAAGATCCTTATCAGAAAAATGTTTATGAATTTGCACCTAGAGTATAAACTGCAAAATTTAGCATTAAAAGTAAACTGATACTCATTATTAACTAGGCCATGGGTGAATCCTGAAATGTATAAATGTACAGTAATCTCAAGCTGTATTTTGTTATACAGGCACAGGAAAGATGTGCCCATGACGTGGATGGACCCCAGGGAAGGTAAGCTTTCTGTGCTACATCCCCTTTGCTATCATTGATTATTTATATATGTTCTTAGATTTTACTTACACCTTCCTTATCTGCTGTTTTGCAGACAGAAATCCATGAATGAAAATAGATTCCAAAAGCCTTTTAAAATAATTTGTAGATTATTTATTAAATGCCTTGGCTCTCAAACTCTGCCTGATTAAACCATTTATACTTCGCAAAACAGAAAAAAATAACCCAACTAAAGGTTCTAATTACGTTGAAAACAAATTTCTTGATTCTTATCAAATGGACTGTTGACGTTTTGCCTTCTGATTTACAAAGGAAGATAGCCTTTTCCAATTCTCTGAAAT
>NW_011476743.1:3807-8052 GCF_000754665.1 Bison bison bison | reverse complement strand
ATAATTGTTTAACGCACTGCAACTAATTGCTCCAGTGGAATTTCCCTCTTTCCATCAGATGTCCTCAATATTCATATTTAGTCAAAAGGAACTCAACTCTTATTGTACTCCAAGTATAAGTGGTGGCAGCCTTTTGCCTAGCTCCAGGAACATCAGGGCAGATGTGCACAAGCACAGCAATGGTGCTCTAAACTTCTTGCGGCCTTTAGATGAATTTTAGACCTGGTACTGAGTTTAAATTTCTGAGTAAATCAGGAAAGCCTTAGAAAGTTGAAAGGTTTTCATTTCCAAAATACTCAGGAACAGTGTAGCTCTTTATTAGGGCCCAGAAGGGAGACTAAGCGGGGAGGGGGGAAAGCAGATGAATGAACTTTGGTAAGCTGTGGACTTCGATGCAGGCTGAGAATAGAGACCGTTCTGAGGGATGTGCAGGGGCAGCTTATGGGTAGGGTGAAAGGTTTCACCAGATTCCCGAGTTCCCTCCATATTCCATCAAGAATTTTAAACAGCACAGTGGAGATGACCAGGTTGTCAGCAAAGGAAAAAGGGGAAGCAGAAAGCAATGTGGTTTACAGTGGCTGACAGAGAATGAATCCTACTCAACATATCGTGAACACATCTTTGTTATCTCCCCATGTTTTTCAAGCTTTTCAGCAAAAATAAACAAGAGGAAATTACATTAATAACAAGGGCTTTCCAGCATCCTTAGAGCAGTAGCTTTTACTTTATTTTTTGGCCTCCCTGCACCTTAGTTTCCAGACTACGGATCGAACCCGTGCCCCCTGCAACTGGACCACAAGAGAAGTCTGAGAGCAGTAGCTCTTAACTCATGCCACAAAGAATCACAGCCACCAACAACATCTATATTTGGTAGACTCTTCCCCTCTAGCTCCAGGACTGGACACAAAAGAAAAACAATAGAACTGAGGAGTAGAGAAGGCTTAGATATGGCCACAAGACATAGCTGCTGATCCTCTGCTCTGAGAGTGGTTGTGAATCTGTCCATAGCCCTTGGCATAATCAGGGAGAAGATCAACAATGCAGATATGACTGAATCCCAGTTTGGTAGGACTCGATCACTGAAACTGCAAGCCCCTCACTTCCCAAACTCTCTGGGACACCTGTTCTACTTTTAAATGCACAAAACTCTTTTAAATGCACAAAAGAGGGGTGTGGTTTTCTGGAGACTCTCATAGCGGAGGAACAGGATTAGATGAGGGAAGGAGTGATTTCCTGCTGCTTTCTCCTCCATCCTACAGAGAAGCCCCGCCGGGACTGGCCTTCTCTAGAGGGGCCGACAGCTATCCCGGGTCCGGAGCCCACTGCAGCGCATGGTAATGTGTAGAAAAGGATTCCTGCTCTTTCTGCTAGGTAACGCTCCCCTGCGCCCACGCTCCACTTAACCGCCCGACCTTATCCGAAGATTTCCCAGAGCGGAAACCCCTGTTTGGCACCAGGATGCGAGGGTCATGCGTGCGGCCATCTTGTCTACGCCCCCTGTCGCCTAGATACGCCCCTCACGCCGCAACAGGTCATTTCGCTTATCCTACGTCACGGCCCCGCGCGCTCCGCCCACGTCCCGACGAAGCCGGAAGTCCTCCCCCGCCCCCGGCCACACTCCCCGTGTTGGAGCCCGAAAGTCTTCTCCGCCCAGCCCTTCACCTGCTCTTCTCCCTGACTGTCCCGCTGCTGCCATTTCTCCGGGCTTCCAGCCGCGGTAAGGAGCCTGCGCGGTAAGTTGGTCCCGCCTCTGACCTCCGCGTGGACCCACCCTTCCTTGGAGCTGTACCACGTTTGTCGCACTCCTTAGAGCGTCAAGGCCACGCCCCTACGGACCATCCACGGCCACGTTCACGGTACGTCCTTACGCTCCGCCTACACCAGGGCCCGCCTTTCTGTTACGTCACATGCGTCTCGTACGCCACTCCTCCCCACCGACACTGATCAGAATCCTTTCACATTCTTTTGACCCTTCGGGTCATGTTTGTTGAGCTGACACCACGCAACTCCCTTTGTGCTTCTGTCTCTACCTCCACTCTGATAGTTTATCTGCCCTCTGCCTGAGCTCACACCCCGCAGGCTCGACCAACTCTGTCTTGCGCTTAGGAGCGACTATGCCACGCCCTTCACGTGCCGATTCAGTCCAACATTTTCCGGTCACGCCTCTGTGTTACTCCTAGGCCACTCCCCTCCCGACGTGGCCGTCGCTGACGCTCCTTCCCACGGGTCCAGGCCCGTCCCTCAGTTCCTTGCCGCACCATATGATCCTGAGGTGCTCGTTGATCACACTAACTCCGCGCACGCGCGTTTCCCTGTATTCCGTCCTGGCCACTCCCTGGATTCCCAGGACATCTAGTTCTGGTTACACTCTTGGCAGATCCACGCCCCCTGCTCTCCCCTTCTTGGCGGAACCTGATCTTGAGAAGCCTCAGAGAAGCGGGCGGAGCTTACGAATTTCTGGAGGAAATCGTCCAGGTCTCTCAGAGCTAGATGTTGGCGCCTTTTACAGGGTGAAACGAACTTGGAGGTTTCTGCTTCTCCCCTAAAGATAGGTTTGCTTCATATTTCTCCGGGTTCCAAACACCACAACTCCAAGAGCAGAAACCGGGTAGGAAAGGTAACTGAGGACCAACTGAAACTATGTTCCTACCAGCTCACCAACCGAGTTTAAATAGCGGGCTGCATGGATTAAGCACACTCCTCTACTTCCTAATGTCTCCTTCGACGACTTTTTAAGGTACCTAGTGCCCTCCTGCTGTGTAGGGCCTGTGAAGGTAACACCACACTTAGATTTCTGCTTGTGGACCCCTTCTTCGAGAGGTCTTTACTGTCTCGATTTACAATTCTGGGTCCACAGAGAAAAGATTGAAGAGGTTATTACCAGCTTTTTTTTCCCCCTTCCTGTCCAGAATGGGCACTTCTAGGGTAAGGGCACTTTCCATTAGCCGTTCAGTTATTCATGCACTGAAATCGTATTTGTGGAGTACTATGTTCCAGTGCCAAGAGAGACTTCAAGGAGCTTTTAGCCTGAGGTTTCCCAGCTTGGGTTTGGATGGGATAAGAATTGAAGAGAAAATTAGCTAAGATGTGGTCAGGGGGTGGGTTATAGGTGGAAAAGGACTTGGTAAATGCCTCTCTCTTTAAAATTGAGGTTTAATTGACATATTACAATATATTGGTTTCAGGGGTACACATAATGATTCAGTATTGATGTAATTGTGAAATGATCACCACAGTAAATCTAATAAACATCCACACATAGTTACAGATTTTTTTCTTGTGATGAGACCTTTTAAGATTCACTCTCTTTGCAACTTGCAGATATACAACACAATATTGTTAATTGTAGTCACCTTTCTGTACATTACATCCCTATGACTTATTTATTTTATAAATAAGTTTGTAGCTTTTCATTAAGTTCAGTTCAGTCGCTCAATCCTGTCTGACTCTTTGTGACCCCATGGACTGCAGCATGCCAGGCTTCCCTGTTCATCACCAACTCTCGGAGCTTGCTCAAACTCACGTCGAGTCGGTGATGCCGCCCAACCATCTCATTCTCTGTCATCCACTTCTGCCTTCACTCTTTCCCAGCATCAGGGTCTTTTCCAGTGAGTCAATTCTGCATCAGGTGGCCAAAGTATTGGAGCTTCAGCTTCAGCACAGTCCTTCCAGTGAATATTCAGGACTGATTTCCTTTAGGATGGACTGGTTGGATCTCCTTGCAGTCCAAGGGACTCTCAAGAGTCTTCTCCAACACCACAGTTCAAAAGCATTAGTTCTTCCATGCTCAGCTTTCTTTATAGTCTAACTCTCACATCCATACATGACTACTGGAAAAACCATAACCTTGACTAGACGGACCTTTGTTGACAAAGTAATGTCTCTGCTTTTTAATATGCTATCTAGGTTGGTCATAACTTTCCTTCCAAGGAGTAAGTGTCTTTTAATTTCATGGCTGCAGCAATTTTGGAGCCCCCCCAAAAAAAGTCTGCCACTGTTTCCATGTTTCTCCATCTATTTCCCATGAAGTGATGGGACCAGATGCCATGATATTAGTTTACTGAATGTTGAGTTTTAAGCCAGCTTTTTCACTCTCCTCTTTCACTTTCATCAAGAGGCTCTCTTGTTCTTCTTCACTTTCTGCCGTAAGGGTGGTATTATCTGCATATCTGAGGTTATTGATATTTCTCCCAGCAATCTTGATTCCAGCTTGTGCTTCATCCAGCCCAGCATTTCGCATGATGT
>NW_011476743.1:2428-2713 GCF_000754665.1 Bison bison bison | reverse complement strand
GAGTGGTTGCAAAAACTTATCTGGCATCTCCGATTTGTAGTAATAGAGGTCTTACATCTATGTCTTTTAGGCAGTCTTCAGAAACATTTCTTACTGTAAGTTTTTGATGATTTCATACAGTAGAAAGATCAAGGTCATTGTCACTGGCCACAAGGGCAAAAACTTTGATCTTTTGATTATTTCATGTACTTTGTGTATCAACCAGAATGAGGGTAGCTTAAGCTTCTGTTAGGAAAATGAGAGCATCCATGAAATTAAAAGACGCTTATTCTTTGGAAGGAAAGT
>NW_011476743.1:0-1235 GCF_000754665.1 Bison bison bison | reverse complement strand
ATTTTAGAATGTACATAAAAGTGATATCATATCATATTTGTCTTTCTCTGTCTCACTTCACAGAGTATGATAGTCTGTAGGTCCGTCCATGTTGCTGCAAATGGCAATATTTCATTCTTTTTTATGGTTAATATACCATTGTGTATCTATACTACATCGTCTTAAGCCAGTTGCCTGTTGATGGGCATTCAGGTTGCCTCCATGTCTTGGCTATTGTAAATAGTGCTGCTGTGAACATTGGGGTTCATGTGTCTTTTCAAATTAGAGTTTTCGTCTTTCTTTTTTCTTTTTTTTTAGTTTTCTGAAGGAATCTGCATCCTGCTTTCTATAGTACCTGCAGCAATTTACATTGTACGTGGGACTCATTTGAATGTATTGGTCTTCATGGACAAGGTGAGACAGTCAGTCACATATGCATTCTGTTTATGAAAGTGTTCTTTAAATTGCTACCTTAGGAATATAAAATTGGCAGAATTATACTCACTTAGTTTGTCTGAATTAATCTTTATTTCTAAAGATTAGTGATTAACTTTCTCTGAAGCTGAAAATTGTTACCTTGTGGGGGTGAAAAGGTAAGGTTCATAAAGTTACAGTTGTTGATTAACCTACAAAATTTGACTAGCCTTCGAATATTCTAGCTTTGGATTTTTTTTTCTCATCTAAGAAGGGCATAAGGTCTGGGAGTGGAGACTGAAGTTTTCCACAGCCCAGGGTTCCTGATTTGTCAAAGTACTGGAAATTGTCTTTCTCTGGTGGAGATAGTCAAAAAAATTGCAGTGTACTTCATGATACTTAATTTCCATGGTCTTAAATGCCTTAGACTGCCAATTTATAGTTCAGTTTTACTGTCAAATATTCATGGGCCATGAGAAATGCAAATGGAACCAAATATAATCCCTGCCCTCCAAGAACTTAAAATTTGAAGGATCTAGAAACAAATCATGTTGGCAATAGATCCATGTGCGAATGTGAACAAAATGCTGTGGAAACACAGGACAGAGAATGAAAAGTTAGTAGAGTGGACAAGTCCACAACAAACAACAGCTAAGAATCTATAACAAAAAGAAAAGAAAGATTTCTTAAAGGAGGTGATCATTGAGATAGACCTGTAATGGTGGTTAAAATATTTAAAGATAAAAAATGAAAGCTCACAGTATTCAGGTTATTCTAGGTTTTGAAAATTACCTGATTGTGACAATGAAGCAATCAGTTAAAATTTCAAAGCTGCATTTGTC
>NW_011476742.1:9608-10760 GCF_000754665.1 Bison bison bison | reverse complement strand
AGATAGAGCTCAAATATTTGGATCTAAAAGATCTCTAATAGATGCCATGCCCTTACAAGGCTGCTTTTGTGAGTGGCTGGAAAGAGAAAAATAATATATTTCAAACCCATTCTCAACCTCATTTGAAATAATCTAAGTGAATAAGAGCACTGATATGTTTAAATGGAAATTGCACTATCTATTAGACCAATTCCATAGCTACACGAATGACTTGGCATTTTACTGGAAGGGCATTGCTTTCAGTGACCAAGTTGTAGATGTGAATGTACATGTAAGAAGATGGGCCAGACAAAGCACAAACCCCAAATTGGCATAAGGGACTTTCACAACTAAGGACCAAGCCAATATATAGCAGAGAGTCGGGGAGAAAGATGTATTACCAACATAGTATGAGCTATTAGAGTCACAAAGGCCTCCAAACACTGCCATGATAACAGGGCAAGAGAACAAATCACATCTGTGTTAAAACAATGGAAATCTGGAAAAGTAAGGAATCCCAGCCCCCAAGAGGGAGAAAAGAAATCTTGAAGTAATAAACAGCCCCTGGCAGCCAAAGGACCAGGGTAAAACCCAATCCTGTCCCTACACCTTCCTTTAAGCCTAAATAGGAACATGGTTGTGGATTTTTACTAAGCTGAACCTTACTAACCCTACTGAACACTGGATAGATAGCCTTCGTAATTTCTTTGATGAAAGTAGTGGCCACAAGCATAAGGGAAAATAGAAATGTTAGGAAAGAAACGGTTTGTGCTTTGGGAACCACATGGTACGTTTATTATACCTATGGACCTTGAACTCGGGAATCCATCATTCAATCAATGCTTCTGTCCCCAAAGTTTAGGCCTACCCCCAACACTAATCCCAACTTCCATTTAGGTATCGGGACATTGATTTTCCCCAGGAGGTCAACATCTAGCAGATATTAGCTGGTGTCTGCCACTGAGACATTAAAAACTCTGGCTGATTAGACAGGTTGGGCATACTTTGAACAGTTTTCCATGTTGACAGTGAGACACACCTGCTGCTTAGATATCAAAGCTGAAGTTGTACAGTAAAAGCACAAGATGGAGATGGTTATGTAGAGCAGGGATCTGTAAACTGGCCCACATTACCTTTGTCCTGTGGTTTCTTTTTCCACTTTTTAAAAGATTG
>NW_011476742.1:4820-6585 GCF_000754665.1 Bison bison bison | reverse complement strand
TTTCCTGTATCAGGCTTCCTTCCTTTCTTCTTCCATTCCAGAACAGATATTGAGCTCCTACCATCAGCAAAGGGCCATGAGTGATTTCTGAGACAATGCAGACACAGTCTCTGCACACACACACACACACACACACAGCCACCTCCCACCCCCAGGATGTGAAAAACTAGTAGGAGTGTGGAGTAAAAATTCCACAATAGCGTCAAAGAAAGGGATGCTATCCACCTAAGGCTACATCACTAAAAGAAGGTAGCCTCTAAGAAATGTGAGTGATATTTAGGCTGGCTGGCAATGGGAGGACACTTCCTAAACAGAGAGAGTATGTGAGAAAAGATGGGCAATAAGCAAGATCTGTGCAGGCATACCTGTAAACAGAGATGAATGAAGACCAAGAGCACAGAGGTCTCCTAAAGTGGAACAGCATTGGCTTAGATCGTGGGTTAACTACATTTGTGGAAGAACATCCAGTGTATTTGCTCCATAACTTCTCCTGGAGATGCATTTCCCTGCCCTCAAAGATACAGTGTTTGTCTGCATATCCAGACATGATAAATAAACCACTTAGCTTTAGGGAGGGAGGGTTCATGGCTGGATAAGAGATTTGTGGTCAGTAAGGAGGCCAAAGGTTATTAGTTATTGTCAGAGCAATGTTCTACTCTCATATATTCCTGGGGAACCTGTGAACCCCTACTCTCTCTCCCTCCTAAGTCTTGATTTCACTTAATCTCTCCATCCTTCACCTAAGCACAATCACCTTGTCACTTATCATTAAACTTATCACTTATCATTAAAGCTGGGGAGCATACCATCTTTCCCCATACCATCTTTCTCTTCAGATTTCATTCTCTCACTTTTAATATTGTCATCATACAGTTCAAAATATTTTCTAGTTTTCCTTCTAATTTTTTTTTGACCCATGGGGATTCATGGTGGTTAATTTCCAAATATTTGGTGACTTTCCAGATATCTTTATGTTATTGGTTTCTAGTCTGATTTTATTGCAGTTAGAGGGTACCCTCTGGATAGTTCCATGCTTTTAAATTTGTTGAGGTTTATTTTATGGCCCCACTTATGGAATTATCTTGGTGAATATTCCATATGTACTTGCAAAGAGTATGTATTGAGCTGGTTGAGAGTATAGTGATCTAAAAAATATGCATTAGGTCTAAGTAGTTAATAATGTGCTTTGGATCTTCTTTTTCCTCACTTTTTTGTTCAGTTGTTCTATTAATTACTGAAGGAGGGATGTTCATATCTCCATCTAGAATCATGAACTTATCTATTTCTCCTTACAGTTCCATCAGTCTTTGCTTTGTGTATTTTGAAGCTCGCTATTAGGTGTATGCACAACTAAGATTTTTGTATCTTCTTGGCGAATTGAACTATGTTACTGTTACAAAGTGCCCCCTCTTTATTCCTAGTAACATTCTTTGTCTCGAAGTCTACTTTATTTGATAGTTATATAACAGTTTATTTCTTTTTTAAGTTTTTGGCTTTTTCATAACTTTAATATGAAAATTTTCAAATAGAGAGCACAGTTGAACCAAGTTTGCAGTGAATAGTGTACCATTAGTACTTTACCTGCTTTATCACACTCCCATCCATTAATCCGTCTTAGTTTTGCTGCATTTCAAAGTTAACTGCAGACAATAATACTCCTACCCCTAAATACTAAATACTACAGCATGGCTATCATTAGCTAGGCTTCGAAATTTGTTTACAGTTTTTCCTTTCCTGTAAAATTTACATATAATGAAATATACAA
>NW_011476742.1:0-911 GCF_000754665.1 Bison bison bison | reverse complement strand
ATGCTGAATAACTTAAAACAAACATTAAATAGTTGAGTTTTTTCCTCCTAACTACCAACCCTCCGTAATAGAACAATAGGGTATAATGGTTGCTCTTGAGTTATCCTCTTAAAGAAGCTAGTTGCCCTCAGAACTGGACCCTGCAAACAGTCTATACTGTTACCAAGTGGCAATAGATGCCCTACTTCACCTGATCTGAACTACCAAGGCTGAACCTGTTTAAGTGAGATATTTTATAATCTGTATTTTGATATGCGTGTAGACCTGATTGTATTTGAATGGCTGTTTCCTGTTAATCTTGGAGAAGGCAATGGCAACCCACTCCAGCACTCTTGCCTGGAAAATCCCATGGACAGAGGCGCCTAGTAGGCCGCAGTCCATGCATTCGCAGAGTCGGACACAACTGAGCGACTTCCCCTTCCCTTCCCTTTCCTGTTAATCTGTGCAGATATCTTTTAGTAACCTGCATTCCATTCCTTCCTGGCGATCCCTTTAGTTTTGTGATCAATCTTGTACCTGTAGTCAAGGGAGGTGCTTAGTCCCATTTCTTTGTGGAAGCAACAGCTCTAGGCATTCTCCAGGTTTACAGGAAGTAATCATTGTTTTGGGAACAGTTTGGGAGCATATGAAAAATTCCCTGCCTTCCTAACTATTCCCAAACCTTAAGGAGCCCCTTCAGGGTACTAATTGGTAAATTAGCATATGAAAGAAAGACAGATTAGAGTATTATGCAGCACTTTCCAAACTGTAATCATTACTCTTTGCCCAAAGCCATTGATGTCTTTGCAGCCAGTAATTTGCTACAGGAAGTTGTACTTAACAGCTTCTTCCACTGGAAAGAAAACAGCTGATCATCTTTTCTGCCTCCCAATTAACCTGGGCATTTGAGATTCTGTTTTGGATAGTTTTTT
>NW_011476741.1:10319-11451 GCF_000754665.1 Bison bison bison | reverse complement strand
TCCAAGGTGAAATAAATTTGAGACCGGTTGCTGTAAAGCAAATGGTCATTTGGAGCTGCCAAAATGAGAGGAAAAAAAACCTTGAGCAAAATGGCAAGTTATCTAGGACTTCTCTAGTAAAGACCCCAAAGAGTAAACTTAATCTCCAGCCCTAGTATTGCCCTGCCTACCACACCCCCAGCCACTCTGGGTCTGAGCTTTCCCAACTGTAAAGAAGTCATTATCCCCCCTCTCTTAAGCAGTTCCTTAGAGGGCCTGTGGGGTCAGTAGTGATTAGCAGTTCTGACACAGAGCAAATTCTGGCGCCCTGCTTCATGGCTGTGGCTAGGAACTGGCAGCCTAGCTTCTGAGTGAGGTATTGCCCACAAGGAAACAGGCCAGGGAAGAGGGAGAAGGTGGTGGCTGGATGTGATCCCCATTCTTGCCACCAGGAAGACAAGTCCAAGTTAGTCTTATCAGCAACATCTTTGTCTACAAACCCCAACACATATGAAGTTTCTCTTAAGAAAACAGAAATGCATTTGCAAGGCTCCATCATCTCATTACAGATGGGCAGATATGAATGGGCTGGAACAAGGCTTCTGGGAATAAAGTGAGGTTGGCTCTCATCAATACTCTAAATCGGTAGACCCAGGGCTGGAAAGGCCTTTAGAGATCATCTGGTTCAAGCAACCCAATCTTCAAGGAAAATCAAGTTTGAGAGCTGAAGGCATCTGCTCAAAGCCTAGCTAGCTGGTAGAGTCATTGCTACCTTGACAGACTTTGAATCTGGGATAAGAGACAGGTTCCTTTTTTTCTGAAGTACAGTATAGCACTTAAAATAATAGAAAGAGAGACTGGCCACTTTCTAGCACAACGATACTCTTTGTTGGGGAGGCCCCTGAATTCTCTGGTGGTCCAAGGATGAACCCCCAGGGAAAAGTGATGACAGTAACCAAGACAGAGGAGGAAGAGGGAAGGAAAGGGCTTTCCTGGCTCTTAAGGGGCAGCTGGGGCTTTCCTTATGGCTCAGCTGGTAAAGAATCTGCCGGCAATGCCGGAGACCTGGATTCGATCAGGAATGGAACCTTCCTTTGAGATCTGGGCTTCAGCAGGCTCTACCTGTCTCCTTCATACTGCCCTGCTCTTCCCT
>NW_011476741.1:3969-6937 GCF_000754665.1 Bison bison bison | reverse complement strand
CGGCGCGCTCCAGCGGCCGGCTCAGCTGCCTCCAGGTCCGCTGCTCCAGAACGGAGAGTTCTGACACTGGCACGTCACAGTGGGGTGGGGTGGGGGGACAGGGGGCTGCGCACAGCCTAAGTGCTTGGCTTACTGTGTCGAGGGTGCCCCGCTTACTTGCAGAAGGCCAGAGTGAACCGCCCACACTGTGTCTCCCTCCCGCCCCCACACTTCGGAAGGGAGCCAAAAGCACAAATAAGCAGACAGGCTCAGAGACTTAAAGGAATAACGCACTTCCCCTGGGGTCCCGCTACACCGAGCAGGGAGGTGGGGGTCTGGGCTCGCTTCTGGCTCAGTGGGCCTCGGGAGTCATCGTGCCCTGGATATTGCCTGGAGCGGTGTCTGGGGAAGAGTGCTGTCCCATAGGCCTGAGGACATACAATGGGCTTCTGCTATGGCCGTTTCTGAGCTGAATGACCTTGGGTAAGTGATCTAAGACTCTGAGAGGCAACGTTTTGGCTTCTGAACCAATGTCAAGAATGACAGGTTATGTTGCGGAGCTAAGAACCACAGGATCCATCCAGGCTATGTCTGTTTCCACTCTTTAATCCCCCATGAGTCAACCCCAAGGTCCCAGAGAACAGATACTGTGCAGCAATCCTTAGAGTCTCCCTCTGAGACAGTTCAGGGGGAGAGGGTCAAAGGGGAGAAGGGACACGGGCACATAGCAGGAGGGGACCAAGAAAAGAAACCGAGGAACTCAGGATATAGCCAAGAAGGCACACATAGGAAAACTTGGCTAGCAGCCCTGGCTTTGTCATAACTTGATGTGAGACTTTGGGCCAGTCCTCCCACAAGGTCTTACCTTGACAAGCTCTTGGTCCTAATGACCAAGTTCCCCTTGAACCTTGAGTGCCTTCTATCCTAAGACTAGATGTCATGATACCCAACTCAACTAATTAAGTACAAAAGACTAGTCCAGATGCTATAGGAGGTGGTGGCTTGGACAAGGGGGTGAAGTCAGCAGTACTGGTGGAAGGGCAGGTGATTAGATGGCTGTCCTCTTTTTCAAGGTCAGGCTTGAGCCAGATTTTGAAGCTAGGGAAGTCAGGGGACTGGCCAGGAGGCAGAGGAGAAGTCTGTGCCAGGCAATTGTGGAGAATCTGGGGCTCCTCTTGACTTGCTGTCTAAGGGGAGCTCCTTTTATCTTTCAGTTTCCCCTGTTATTCAATGGGGTCCATCTTAGTCTGTTCAGGCTGCTATTACACAATGTCATAGACTGGGTGGTTTACAAATAAAAGAAGTATTTCTTATAGAGAAATTCATTTATGGAGGCTGGGAAGTCCAAGATCAAAGTGCTGGCAGATCCACCGTCTGGTAAGAATCATTGTCCTGACTCAAGCCAGTTGTCTTTGTGCTAACTTCACATGGTGGAAAGGGCAAGGATCTCTGTGAGGTCTTTTCAAAGTGCACGAATCACATTCATGAGGGCTCCAGCCTCATGACCTAATCACCTCTCAAAGGCTGCATCTCTAAATACCATCACATGGGGGATTATGTTTCAACATATGAATTCAGGTGGAGGACACAGTCTGTGGCAGGATTCCCAGTATTAATTATCTGCCTGCCTCTTCTGGCACCTGTGAGGTGGGATAGTCTGTGGGGCAGGTAAAGAGATTCATATGAAAGGGCCATGAGATGGATAATAATGAAAACCTCTTAATTCAAGAATCATATCTCTTTGACAAGTTTTAAAACTAGATATTGGTTATCCAAAATTGTCTCCCGGATGCAGATTTGGGGTGTGCTTTGTTCCCTGGACCTTGACAAGTCAGCATCCCCTGAGTTGGCTTCCCTCCCTTACCTGTCATGGGTGGAGAGACAAGGAGAAGGCCAAGTCAGGCAGGCCTGCAGACTTGGAATAGAGATGCTCTCATTAGGTAGCCCCTCTGGGCAGCTGTGGGTGCCCATGGCTAACCATGAAGTTAGGATTGTTCAAACTACAGGGAGCAATGGTGCAAAAGGCAGAACCATCCACTCACCAGACTCCATGAGAGTTTTACATTGTATTTTCAAATCAAGACTGCCTGCAGGATGACACCAAATGGGTTTCTATTAAACACTGGAAAACATTACCACAATGCTTCTCTTTCCTTCTTTGTTTAAACAATTCCATTGATATTCATTGGTGAACCAACTTAAACAAATCTACTCAAAACTTCTTTTCCTCTGCCCTTAATAACTGAAGTTCCTAGAACTTGATGACGCTAAGGAGAGAGGAGAAATGGATGACTCTTTTTCAGATGCGAATATTCTCTTTAGAGGGCTGGATCCTTCAAACTTCCAATTTTATTTTATTTTTTTTGGCCAGGATCCCCTCCTAGCTAAGGTTAACCAGGAAAAAGCCCACGAATTGATCTGTCCCTTCTTTTCAGCTTACTCACAGCAAGTTTCCCACCTGAGCTCTGAGGATCCTCTCTGGGGCCCAGAGGAGAGAGCAGGCAGGGCTTGACTCCAGCTCCCCTCAACTGGGGCAACTGGGCATTCACCAGTTTCACCTAGTGAGCTTCGGGGATGATTTCATTGAAGAAAGGCTTTCCCTTCCTTAAAATTAAAAAGTTAAAACGTTGACAGTTTTCACCTCTTTTAACAAATTTGTTGAGCATCTTCTCTGAACCAGGCACTTGGCTCCCAGGTCTTCCCTTACATATGGTAGCACAGCTTTCCCCAGGCTGGCTAGGGGGCAAGGACTGGCCTCATGTCCTTCATCTCCTCCTCAGGGAACAACATGGAAACAGATTGTACTGAACATTGCAGTGGACATTCTGGCCCTAGATAGCAGTGAGCAGAGGGACAAGAGGAAACCCAGCTGGTCTATGTCACACCTTTGCCCTGGATTGTTCACAAAGAGGGTGGGCAGTCCTACACTTGGGAAAGACTGGTAACAGCTCTGGAAGGGAAGAATCCAGCCCTAGCCAGGGAGCTGCAG
>NW_011476741.1:1141-1511 GCF_000754665.1 Bison bison bison | reverse complement strand
AAATATCTCTTCCAGACCCTGCTTTTACTTCCTTTGGATATATATATACCTAGAAGTGGAATTGCTGGATGTACAGTAGTTCTATTTTTAATGTTTTTGAGGATCCACTATACTATTTTCCACAGTGGCTCCTACCAGCAATGCATAAGGGTTCCAATTGCTCCATACCTTGCCAACATTTGTTATTTTCTGTTGTTTTCTTTTTTATAATAGCCACCCTAGGGGGTGTGAGGTGGCATAGCATTGCAATTTTGATTTGTGTTTACCTAGTGATTAGTGGGAGAAGGCAATGGCACCCCACTCCAGTACTCTTGCCTGGAAAATCCCACTGTGGAGGAGCCTGGTAGGCTGCAGTCCATGGGGTCGCTAA
>NW_011476741.1:0-918 GCF_000754665.1 Bison bison bison | reverse complement strand
TAATACAACATAGGGAATATAGCCAATATTTTATAATAACTATAAATGAAGAATAATTTGTAAAAATTGTGAATCACTGTATTGTACATCTGTAACATATAATGTATATCAACTATATCTCAATTTAAAAAAAGAATGAAAAAAACTGGGTTGTTTGTTGTTGAGTTTTAAGTGTTTTCTGTGTATTCTGGATATTAATCCCCTCTCAAATATGTGATTTGTAAATATTTTCTCCCATTCCATGGGCTGCTTCTCACTCTGTTGATAGTGTCCTTATCTGAAACTCTGGCAGAACTGAGCGATGATTAGAACCAGGGTTTGGATCATGAACTCAAAGTTTCTGGATTCAAAATCTGGTTATTTGATATTGGGAAAGCTAATTAACCTCTTTGAGCTTGCCTTACTTTTTTCATCTGAAAAATGGGAATAATGTTTATAATAGCACCTAGCTTGCTATTGGATTAGCCAGAAAGTTCATTTGAGTTTTTCTGTAAAAACCTGAATGAACTTTCTGGCCAACCTAATATAATCAGGAATAAATGCAATCACATCTAAAATCTCACCACAGAATCTAGCCTAGATTAGCTGCTCAATAAATGGTAACCTTTATTAGTATTGGGCATAATAAGGGACCAGGATGATGTAACTGAAATCTGATATTAGTTATTATAAAATGGGTGAGTAGGCCAACAATATTAACAACCTGAACACTGTAATATTACATAATACTTATTAACACTGGTGTAGCAAGTTGTAGTTTATGAATCATTTCAACATACATCGTTCATTCAACTTGTCTTTGCTGGAAACATAATGATGATAAGTCACAATCCTGCAGAGCTGAGTCGGAGAAAACAAGGCAAAAGGTCATTTCAATCAGGGCCATGAGTGCCAAGGAGTCAGAAGCATGGGATGCTG
>NW_011476740.1:8669-9505 GCF_000754665.1 Bison bison bison | reverse complement strand
CGACTCTTAGCGACCCTGTAGACTGTGGCTTGCCAGGCTTCTCTGTCGGGGGCAGGGAGGGGGGTTCTCCAGGCAAGAATACTGGAACCTATTGGCCAGTACTGGTTGCCATACCTTTCAGAACACTATATTTCCCATGGCCGTAGCCATCAACTCCCCTGAGTACCTGGTGCTGCCAGAACCCCTGTGACCCAAGCAGCTGCACCACCTCCACATCTGGCCCTCACAGGGGCAAACCCAAGTCCTCCAGGGCAGCCGCAAACTCCAGTGGACAACCCACATGTAGAGGTGGAAATAAAACCACAATGGAAACCCAGGGGCAGTGTGGCCAAGGAGGAAGACCCAAAACCTTCCCACCAGCTGTATAAGCTACAGATTAAATCCACACGATCAACAAGGCAGACTGTGTCTATGGCGTATATAAAGGGTCACAGAGAACTCCCATAAAAGAAAATGTGCTAGTTCTGATGGATGTGGATGTTGAAGACAAGGACACACAGGAGCAGGACCAGATTAGAATCTGAGCTGCCCCCACAGCAGGTCCAGAGATCAGCACAGTGTTGGAGGGCATCCTAGGGAGATAAGGTGGACTGTGACTCCCAGCTAGGGAAAGGACTCTGATAGCAATGACTCAAGAAAATCATTTCTTATTCTTATGTTTTGACTTGTTCTGTAGATTCTTTTGGACTTCCCCTGCCCCCCGCCCCTGTGTTATAGTTGTTGATTTTATTGGCAGTATGAAATCCAATTAAGCTTTTGAGATTTTTTCCCCCTCAGTCACATTTTTTATTGTTGTTATAAACCTCTACCTCTACGTTGGGCTTTTGCAGCTCTGA
>NW_011476740.1:3902-5787 GCF_000754665.1 Bison bison bison | reverse complement strand
TGTTCTTGCCTGGAGAATCCCAGGGACAGGGGAGCCTGTTGGGCTGCCGTCTATGGGGTCACACAGAGTCAGACACGACTGAAGTGACTTAGCAGCAGTAGACCACACCTTGAGTCACAAATCAAATCTCAGTAAACTTAAGAAAATTGAAATCATATCAAGCATCTTCTCCCACCACAACGCTATGAGACTAGATATCAATTGCAAGAAAAAAACTGTAAGAAACACAAGCACATGGAGAGTAAACAACACATTTCTAAATAACCAACAGGTTACAGAAGAAATCTAAAGAGAAACCAAAAAATTTCTAGAAACAAATGACAGAGAAAACAGGACAACTCAAAGCCTATGGGATGCAGCAAAAGCAGTTCTAAGAGGGAAGCTTACGGCAATACAATAGTACCTTAAGAAACAAAAAACACATCAAATAGACAACCTAACTTTATACCTAAAGCAACTGGACAAAGAAGAACAAAAAAAACCCCAAAATTAGTAGAAGGAAAGAAATAATAAAGATCTGAGCAGAAATA
Organism: Bison bison bison; assembly: GCF_000754665.1. NCBI lineage: Eukaryota > Metazoa > Chordata > Mammalia > Artiodactyla > Bovidae > Bison > Bison bison. The sequence continues at coordinate 5,257 of NW_011476740.1, read as the reverse complement.
ATTGAAAAATAAATGAAAGAAACAATAGTAAAGTTTAATAAAACTAAAAGCTGGTTCTTTGAGAAGATAAACAAAATTGACAAGCCTTTAGCCAGACTCATTAAGAAAAAAAAGAAGACTCAAATCAACAAAATTAGAAATGAAAAGGGAGAGTTTACAATGGACAATGCATAAATACAAAGGATTATAAGAAGCTATTAAGAACAACTAAATAGCAATAAAATGAATAACCTGGAAGAAATGGACAGATTCTTAGAAAAGTTCAATCTTTCAGGACTGAACCAGGAAGAAATAGAAATTATGAACCCAATTACAAGCCTTGAAATTAAAGCTGTGATAAAAAAATCTCCACACACGCCCCCCTCCCCTAAAAAAAAACAAAAACTCAGGACCAGATGGCTTCACAGGGGAATTTTATCAAACGTTTAGAGAAGAGCTAATGCCTATCTTTTAAAACTTTCAAAAAATTGCAGAGAAAGGAACACTTCCAAACTCATTCTACGAGGCCACCACCATCCTGATACCAAAACCAGACAAAGACAATACACACAAAAAAAGAAAGCTACAGGCCGATATCACTGATGAACATAGATGCAAAAATCCTCAACAGGATTTTAGCAAACAGAAGTCAGCAACACATCGAAAAGCTCATACACCATGATCAAGTTGGGTTTATTCCAGAAATGCAAGGATTCTTCAGTGTACACAAATCTATCAATGTGACACACTATATTAACAAATTGAAAGATAAAAACCATATGATTATCTCAATAGATGCAGAAAAAGCCTTTGACAAAATTCAGCATCCATTTATGATTAAAACTTCAAAAAATGGGCATGGAAGGAACCTACCTCAACATAGTAAAGGCCATATATGATAAGCCTACAGCAAACATTAATCTCAATGGTGAAGAACTGAAAGCATCCCCCCTAATATCAGGAACAAGACAAAGGTGACCACTTTCACCAGTATTATTCAACATAGTTCTGGAAGACCTAGCTACAGCAATCAGGGGAGACAAATAAATAAAAGGAATCCAGATCAGAAAAGAAAAAATAAAACTCTCACTGTCTGCAGATGACATGATACTGTACATAGAAAACCCTAAAGACAGTATCAGAAAATAACTAGAACTAATCAGTGAATTTAGCAAAGTTTCAGAATACAAAATCAATACACAGAAATAACTTGCATTTCTAAATATTAACAATGAAAAATCAGAAAGAGAAATTAAGGAATCAATCCCATTCACCATTGCAACAAAAAGAATTAAATATCTAGGAATAAACTTATCTAAGGAGACAAAAGAACTGTACACAGAAAATGATAAGACACTAATGAAAGAAATCAAAGA
>NW_011476740.1:0-756 GCF_000754665.1 Bison bison bison | reverse complement strand
CTCTGTGCGACCCCATGGACTGCAGCCTACCAGGCTCCTCTGTCCATGGGATTCTCCAGGCAAGAGTACTGGAGTGGGGTGCCATTGCCTTCTCCTAGTTATCAACAATTCTTTCCTTTATCGATTTTAGTTTGGTCAAATATTTCCCAGAGTAAAATTAGAGGACAGGATATTCCTGCACATATATAAATTAATTTATAATGAAACAATACGCATATTAGACTATTAGAACTGAGAAAGGTAATAGAAATATTGATATCACTAATGAATAAACTATTTGGTCCAGGAGATGAAGTGATTTGTACATTCTGGTGTGTAGGGCTAGCAAATTTCCTTAAGTTATTTCTGGACCCTTTACCTTAATCTCTAACTCAAATTAGCATTATATAAGTGATCAGACAGTTCATAGAGCAGCACTGACACTGTGAATAAATTGGGCTTGCTATCTCCATTTCAGATCCTTTCTAGCTATTTATCTTTTTGGTCAGATGAAAGACAGGACTTGGTTTAGCAGCTCACTTTAGTAGAAGGGATGAATTTGCCTAGGTCTAAACCAAAGCTTCAGAGAAGGCAATGGCACCCCACTCCAGTACTCTTGCCTGGAGAATCCCATGGACGGAGGAGCCTGCAAGGCTGCAGTCCATGGGGTCACTGAGGATTGGACACGACTGAGCGACTTCACTTTCACTTTTCACTTTCATGCATTGGAGAAGGAAATGGCAACCCACTCCAGTGTTCTTGCCTGGAGAATCCCAG
>NW_011476739.1:13138-17066 GCF_000754665.1 Bison bison bison | reverse complement strand
TGAACTGAACTGTGGTCCATGTGATTAATTGGTTAGTTTTCTGTGATTGTGGTTTTCATTCAATCTGCCCTCTGATTGCTAAGGATAAGAGTCTTATAGAAGCTTCCTGATGGGAGAGACTGACTGAGGGGGAACACTGGGTCTTGTTTTGATGGGCGGGGTCATGCTCAGTAAATCTTTTATCCAATTTTCTATTGCTGGGCTGGGCTGTGTTCCCTCCATGTTGTTTTATCTGAGGACAAACTATGGTGGAAGCAATGAAGATAATGGCATTCAGTTCAGTCAGTTCAGTGGCTCAGTCCTGTCTGACTCTTTGTGACCCCATGGACTGCAACATGCCAGACTTCCTTGTCCATCACCAATTCCCAGAGCTTGCTCTAGCTCATGTCCATTGAGTGAGTGATGCCATCCAACCATCTCCTCCTCTGTCATCCCCCAACCTTGGCTGAAAAGTGAAAGTAACTCAGTCGTGTCCAGCTCTTTGCAACCCAAGGACTATACAGTCCACGAAATTCCCCAGGTCAGAACACAGGAGTGGGTAGCCTTTCCCTTCTCCAGGTGATCTTCCCAACCAAGGGAGTGAACCCAGGTCTCCCACATTGCAGACAGATTATTTACCAGCTGACCCACCAGGGAAGCTCAAGAATATTAGAGAGGTTAGCCTATCCCTTCTTGAAGGGATCTTCCCAACCCAGGAATCGAACTGGTTTCTCCTGCATTGCAGGCAGATTCTTTACCAACTGAGCTATCAGGGAAGCCCTGGAAAATTGCAACCCCCTTCAAAAGGTCCAGTGCCACACTCAGGGCCCCTGACCCTGAAGCAGGCCACCACTGACCCACATCTCCGCTGGATTCTCCTGGACACTCATGGGCAAGTCTGGGTCAGTCTCTTGTGAGGTCACTGCTCCTTTCTCCTGGGTCCTGCTGTGCATTACCAACTCAGTGAACATAGTTTGAGCAAGCTCTGCAAGTTGATGATGGACAGGGAAGCCTGGCATGCTACAGTTAATGGGGTTGCAAAAAAGTTGGACACCACTCAATGACTGAACTGAACTGATGCCAACCTGAGAACACTATTAAATCATCCTTTTAATATTCCAAATGTGTTTCTCTTTAGAGCATATAGATTTAATGTAGTTGATCATATTCATTGTATAATGATTTTGTGTTAAGCTCTATGCTTTCTATTTTCTTCCACCCATTTATTTTTTATTGAAAAGTTTATGGCTCATGGCTACTTCAGAATGGGCAGACATTCTGAATTCTCTTTTCTTGTTAAAACATTATGACAAACACAGGGTTTTAAAGTTCAAAGTTTCTACCATCCTTTGGAATCCAGCAGGTTTATTTATTTATTTTATTGTCATCAGTTTTAGTGCATGAACATACTTTCTCAATACTTTTAAAAATTTTAATACCATTTTAAATTCAGAGTATGCTCAATTTAATTTCAGTTTCATAAATATTTTAGTTGGCTAAAAAGTTCGTTCAGATTTTGCCATAACATCTTAAAGAAAAATTTGAATGAAGTTTTTGACCAACCCCAATAATATTTCTAAGCATAGGAAACATTTCTCTTTCCTTTTTTGTTTTGGCCACTGTGGCAAATAATTTATTTTTGACCATGTAGTAAGTATCCAATAGATACTTTGGGAATAGTCAAAGTATAAGAACAGGAAAACAGTTGTTGTGTAATATTTTATCAAATAAAATTACAAATAATAGACAACACTACAGTCACTTTATTTTAAAAACATAATAAATGATACCAATGTCTACATGTAAGAGGTTAGCAAATATTCTTATTTTCTTGATAAAGCTTCTAAGACCTTGGGAACAATGAGGAATAGACAATTTAAATTAATTTCTTTCCTACTTAAGTGTGCAATATTGCTTTTATAAGGAACTTTTCCAAGAACTTTTAAAATTTATATTCATCTTTTATTCCCTAATGATATTTAAAAAGCAGTACAGAATTTTCAGTTCAGTTCAGTTCATTCAGTTGTGTCTGACTCTTTGTAACCCTATGGACTGCAGCACGCCAGGCCTCCCTGTCCATCACCAACTCCCAGAGAATGCTCAAACTCATGTCCATCCAGTCAGTGATGCCATCCAACCATCTCATCTTCTGTCATCCCCTTCTCCTCACACCTTCAATCTTTCCCAGCATCAGGATCTTTTCCAACGAGTCAGTTCTTTGCATCAGGTGGCCAAACTGTTGGAGCTTCAGCTTCAGCATCAGTCCCTCCAATGAATATTCAGGACTTATTTCCTTCATGATTGATTGGTTTGATCTCCTTGCAGCTCGAGGCACTCTCAAGAGTCTTCTCCAACACCACAGTTCAAAAGCAGTATTTTTGTATTTCCTAAGTCATTTTAGTGTTTAAGCACTCTTTGGGATCTAAATAAAGCTTGCAGTTCTATTGATTCTTGCTAAGTGCTACTGCATCTCCTGGAAGACCAATTAAACACATATATGAATCATGATAAAATAATACTAGGACTGGACATTTACAAGTAGTCCCATTACTAGTTCAATTTAGCTTATTTATCATATTTAGGATGGGTTTCCCTGACAGCTCAGTTGGTAAAGAATCCACCTGCATTGCAGGAGACCTGGGTTTGATCCCTGGGTTAGGACAATCCCCTGGAAAAACGGAAAGGCTACCTACTCCAGTATTCTGGCCTGGAGAATTCCATGGACTATATAGTCCATGGGGTAAGATTTTTAGTCATAATTTTTACCGATTTCTCACTGATTGTATTGAGACATGTTTTATGTACCATAAACTTGATCCACTTCAACTGTATAATTCAGTGATTTGTGACAATGTTATAAATCTCTGCAATTACCATAATGATCAAAATCTAGTATATTCTACCCCCAGCCTTTGGAACACACAATTTCTCAGGTGTTTTGGTAATATACTCCTTCCTCCACCCCTGGAGTCAGCAATGGCATGCTTCTTATCTCTATAGACTAATTTGCATTTATCTACACAATTTTGTACCTGGTATCCTTCATTGAGCATGATTTTGAGATGAGGTTGTGCTCATCAGTAATTTTTGGTTTCTGCTTGTGGCTAAGAAGTATCCCACTGAAATACACAACACATTTTATTCATCCACTTATATATTGATGGAAAATCAGATGGTTTCACTTTTGCCTATTGTGAATTTTGCTGCTATAATATTCAGGTACCTGGTTTTTTTGTGGATATATATTTTCATTTCTTTTGTGTAAATATATAGGAGTGGAAGGCTGGATCATATAGGAGGATTATATTTAAATTATTTAAGAAACAGACAAAATGTTTTCCAAAGTAGATGTTCATTTTTATACTTCTAGTCATCTATAAGAGTTTCAGTTGCTTCAAAGCCTCACCAAACTTTTGGTCATTTTAGCATTAGTCATTCTAGAAAATATCTATTTAGTGGCTCTCATTTTTTTGTTTTAATTTGCATTTACTTTATTTCTGCTTCTATTGAGGATAGTTTTATTGCTTAATGGTTTTTAGGTTTATTTTCTCTACTACTTGTTCAAATATTTTGATCTTTTTTTAGTGAGTTTTTCCCTATATCATGATTGAGTTGTAAAAGTCTTTCATGTATTCTGCCTATAAATCCTTTCTCAGATATGAACAGTAAAAAATTTCTCTCATTCTATAATTTGCATTTTTATTTTTTTAGGTTTTTTGTTCTGATCAAGTCCAATTTACATTTTTACTTTATTTAGTATGCCAGATTATTTTGTCTGAAAACATATTTTCTTATTCTAATAGCACAATTTTTTTCTCTATTTTTGTCTAGAAGATATTAGCATAGCTTTTATATTAAGGGCTTCCTTCATACCTCAGTCGGTAAAGGGTCCACCTGCAATGTAGGAGACCCCAGTTGGATTCCTTGGTCGGGAAGATCCCCTGGAGAA
>NW_011476739.1:7927-10443 GCF_000754665.1 Bison bison bison | reverse complement strand
TCAGTTAGAAAGGAAGACTACCTCCTTAGAAAGACTGCCTAACTTGTTCTCATAGGAACCAGTTTCCTTAGGTCAGTTCCTTCCAGCAAATCTCTCACTAAATTTTGATTGACCCTATGCCTAATACAAAGGATTTAGATCTTAGAGGATTTTTTTTTTTTTTTTAAGGATAAGCTTGTAAGGTCTGACCACATATGTAGTCATTTCAAAATTATCTGTATTTTTCTCTTTTCACTTTCTCAGAATGCTTACTAAGTGAAAATATATGCTACACAAGAAACTGAGCAATACTTTGCAAGTGTATAGCATTTTTCTACATTACTGAGTAGAACTTAATATCCTTTGAAATAATTGACTGCTTTTACTTAATCATCTACTAATATGTAGAAGAAAATAGAAGCATGTTTTGTTTGTTTTTGTTAGGTAGATATTTTATAAAAATGATGTAAGTATAGTCGTGCCCTGCAAATTAATTCAAAAGGTTAATAGATTTATTCAACACATTCGCTATAGTTTATTGACTCAAACTTCTAAGAAAAGTTTGAATGGTCACAGAAAAGATATCACTTCTTTCTCTTTTAATATTTTTCACAGAATATGTTATCACATAGTGTCATTCCTTTTCCCTGGAGGAGATACACTGCTTTGACTTCCAATTGAAAATGAAAGCGGCACACTAGAAAACAAAATGAATTTTGACATGTTTTACTCTTGAGAAGAATTTTGGACTTTGAAGGCACTGAATCTTATCAGAACAATTCACAGTGGAAGGCTAAACTCTGAAATTGAGGCAGAATTTCAAAACTCTATAGATATAGGGAAGAAATAATATAAAGAAGCTTCTCTCTTTGAGAAACTGTGCTTCTACTGTATTTATCTGGCTAGTTTTGATTTGGAGAGAAAATAGTGAGACGTCCTAAAGAGAGATCTTAGCTTCCTGAGCTGGAATTTAACCTGGATAACCTGGAGGAGGAAATGGCAACCCACTCTAGTATTCTTGCCTGGAAAATTCCATGGACAGAGGTGCCTGGTGGACTACAGTCAATGGGATCACAAAGAGTCAGACATGACTGAGCACACACAAACACACAGTCTGAATGAAAACCAGGCATCTTGGCCACTAGACCACCAGGGATCTAGACCAGTGGCCCTGGCTCTTTCCTTCATTTGAAAGCAAGAATGCTTTAAGGAGACAAAATTTGTAAAATAGCTATGTGAATGTTTGGTTTCCCAGTCATGTCCAACTCTTTGTTACCCCACAGACTGTAACCTGCCAGGATCCTCTGTCCATGGGAATTTCCAGGAAAGAGCACTGGAGTAATGCAAAGTTTATTATTAGAGATGCAGCATAGAATGTGGGAGAGCACACAGAAATAGAGTTTATTTAAAACTGGGGCAAGGCAGAAATACACACCAGGAGATAAAGGGTATGGGCTTCCTTCCTAAGGAAGAGGACTGCAAGCATCCTGAGTGAGGACCACAGTAAAGAGGTGATTCTAATCACTTACACAGATCAGTCCTTCTGGGTCTTTGTTTGCCTTTGGCCAATTATTGTATTTCTTTCTTCTCTCCTGACAGGTCCTAGGACCCTCTGCAACTCTCCCATGTGCTACGCTATGTCTCTAATAATGAAGTCAACCCTCCATGAAAATTCTGCATCTATGAATTGAACCAACTTCAGCTAAAAAAAAAAAAAAAAACTAACAAACTAACTTTTAAAAATTTCCAGAAAAGTCGCTTAGCCCTGTCCCACTCTTTGCAACTCCGTGGACAGTCCGTAGAGTTCTCCAGGACAGAATACTGGAGTGAGTAGCTTTTCCCCTTCTCCAACGGATCTTCCTAACCCAGTAATTGAACCGGGTCCTCCTACGTTGCAGACAGATTCTTTACCAACTGAGCTATCAGAGAAGCCCCAAAATTCAATACTATGGCATTTTAAAAATAATTTTAGCATCCATAAATTTTGGTATTTTGCAAGGATCTTCCAGATGGGAGAACACACAGGATATGAGTGTTGGATCCCTGGGTTGGGAAGATCCCCTGGAGGAGACAATGGCAACCCACTCCAGTATTCTTGCCTGGAGAATTCCATGGACAGAGGACCCTGGTGGGCTACAGTCCATGGAGTTGCAAAGAGTCAGACACAACTGGCATGCATGTGGCATGACTCATGATATGGATCCAATCCATCTCAACTTCTGAAAAACACTTGTACTTTTATGTCATACTCTGGTCTGAACTACGAGTTCAAATTATTTTCTAAAATAGACTCAAAAAAAGAAGGTTAAGAGAATGCTACCAGATTATTAAGGATATGTTATTATTGATATATTGATTATGGAGAGGAATCTATCAAAAAATCTATCATGAGGGAAGAAAGGTATTGAATTAAATGAAGAGTTCAATTAGTAAATTAAAGAAGGACATAGTTCAGTTAAACATGACCTTGACAAGTGGTACTGGAAAAACTGGTCAACCACTTGTAAAAGAATGAAACTAGAACACTTTCTAACACC
>NW_011476739.1:3426-5562 GCF_000754665.1 Bison bison bison | reverse complement strand
AATTTCTGAAAGTTGAAAAATTGGCCTTTGCAGACAGGTGGCAAAGCTGCCAGCCCTCAACATATCATTGCATAGAGTTGTTGTGAGAATTAAATTATTCAACTATGTAAAACAAAGTTTTTACTGCACAGGAAACAATTTGTGTTAGCTCTCACTGAGTTTCTTTTTTGGTGAAATATATGATGATTTTCTTATTTGTTTAAATTTCTGGGTGAACATATAGAATAATACATTTTAATAATAGCAAAATATGTACACACAAAAACACATTAAAAAAGAAAGCTAATCTTGGGCTAGAGAACTCCTTAGCATTCCTATGCTTGTACAGCACTGACCTGGTCAAGGGTGTAAGGAATATGTACAGTAAAGGATTATTCAGCAGATCTGGGTTGTCCAGTGCCTGCACATTCCAAAGAACAGTTTGACTGTTTACCAGCTTTTAGGAGATAACCTCTAAGTCCTTGGAATACCTTGCCTGTCTTCATTTACCTGGGACCTTGGGCCATGCCAAACTATGATATCATGCAATTTATGATGGGGATCTTGGGCCATTATGTGGTATTAGTTGACCTAGAGCGGGATTGGAAACTGAGCAACTAAGGTCAGTTATGTAAACATTCATTTCATACACAGCAACCCCTGAGAAAAACTCTGGACATCAAGACCCTGTTGAATTTCTCTGATTGTGACACAACCAATGCTGGCAGACAGTACTTTCCTTAAGATTCCACTGGGACTGGATGATTGAAACTTGCTTCTCTTTTCTCCTGAATTTTGATCTGTATCCTTTTGCTACAGCAAACTGTAACACTGATTACAACAGTGATTATAACTTTGATAAAATAGATTAAAATAGTGAGGTTAGTTTAAATTTTAATCTGAGGACTTCTTATTTCACTTTTCCCAACTTTCCCCCACAATTTGTTTTCTAAATTAATTTTATTTTATTTTTAAACTTTACATAATTGTATTACAATTTGTTTTCTGATTTCCCTGGTACAATATAACGTTCTATTGTTTATTTATTCCATACTATCTTGTTAAAAAGCCTTGTGATCTATTAATCTTCACTAAGGAATTATCAGGGCTTCCCAGGTGGTCCTAGTGGTAAAGAACCAGCCTGCCTATGCAAGAGGCATAAGCGATTCACGTTTGATCCCTGGGTCAGGAAGATCCCCTAGAGGAGTCACAGCAGCCCACTCCAGTATTCTTGCCTGGAGAATCCCATGGGCAGAGGAGCCTGGTGGGCTACAGTCCATAGGGTTGCAAAGAGTCGAACGTGACTGAGGCTACTTGGCACATATGCACACAAGGAATTAGCACCCTAGTTTTGCCTTTTCCAATCATGCTTGCATTTTAAGACCTTTTTCTCAGATTAAAAAAATTAATTGGAAGATAATTTTTTTCAATATTGTGTTGGTTTCTGCTGTAGAACATGAATCAGCCATAACTATGTATATATATATACATATATATATGTATATATGTATATGTGTATATATATATATGTGTATATATATATATCCTCTTCATCTTGGTCATCCTTTCATCTCTCCCCTCATCTCACCCCTTTAGGTGACAGAGCATCAGGCTTAACTCCCTGTGTTATACAGCAACTTCCCACTAGCTACCTATTTGACCCATGTAACATATATATTTCTAATGCTTTACGGTTGAAAAATCCTTTGGATAATTACTGAAAATGTAATTCCATCCAAGATGGGCAATGAGGACAATGTTAGATATTAATTCCTTGATAGCAATAGAGCATTTAGCAATATCTGGAAAAATTTCTCAGAGAAGGCAATGGCACCCCACTCCAGTACTCTTGCCTAGAAAATCCCATGGATGGAGGAGCCTGGTAGACTGAGGTCCATGGGGTAGCTAAGAGTTGGACATGACTGAGCGACTTCAGTTTCACTTTTCACCTTCATGCATTGGAGAAGGAAATGGCAACCCACTCCAGTGTTCTTGCCTGGAGAATCCCAGGGATGGAGGAGCCTGGTGGACTGCCATCTATGAGGTCGCACAGAGTCAGACACGACTGAAGCGACTTAGCAGCAGTATCAGCAGCAGCAGCAGAGAAATTTCTAGTTGTCAGAATTGGGGTGGGAATACTACTTGTAGCTAGTGGGT
>NW_011476739.1:0-849 GCF_000754665.1 Bison bison bison | reverse complement strand
CATCCAGCCATCTCATCCTCTGTCATCCCCTTCTCCTCCTGCTTCCAATCCCTCCCAGCATCAGAATCTGTTCCAATGAGTCAACTGTTCACATGAGTGGCCAAAGTACTGGAGTTTCAGTTTTAGCATCATTTCTTCCAAAGAACACCCAGGACTGATCTCCTTTAGAATGGACTGGTTGGATCTCCTTGCAGTCCAAGGGACTCTCAAGAGTCTTCTCCAACACCACAGTTCAAAAGCATCAATTCTTCAGCACTCAGCTTTCTTCACAGTCCAACTCTTGCATCCATACATGACCACTGGAAAAACCATAGCCTTGACTAAATGAACATTTGTTGGAAAAGTAATGTCTCTGCTTTTCAATATACTATCTGGTTTTAAGGAGATAGCGCAATGAAATGAAGACAGAAGTCTCTGAGACAAGTTAGACTCTTCAAACTGAGAGATGATAATGTCCTGGGGTCATACAGAAGATGAAATTAACATCCCTAAGAGAAATAGAGTGTAGTGAATATCCAGGTTGTAGAACTACTTATATTCATTAATTAATTGGATGAGGAAAAATGAATAAAAGAGTCAAAGATAATCTTAAATCTTTGGCCTGGGCCATTTTGCAGTCAGAAATTTCATTCAATGAGAAATACAATACAGATGATAAACTAGCATTTTGGAGCATAAGATAAACTTAGTTTTATGTATAAAGTTTTGGAGATTCTATAGACATTCAAGTGTGAAAGTTTGCTAGTTACTTTTTAAGTTAATGTGACACAGAAAATCACCTCTTCTGCTGCATAAACCATGCCTTCCATTTGATTCCTCATAACTGAGTATTGCACCAGTGAATACAGA
>NW_011476738.1:43653-44828 GCF_000754665.1 Bison bison bison | reverse complement strand
AAGATGCTTGGAATGATTTCAATTTTTTTGAATTTACCAAGGCTAGATTTATGGCCCAGGATGTGATCTGTCCTGGAGACGGTTCTGTATTCACTTGAGAAAAAGGTGAAATTCATTGTTTTGGGGTGAAATGTCCCTAGATATCAATTAGGTCTAGCTGGTCTGTTGTATCATTTAATGAAAGTTTGTGTTTCCTTGTTAATTTTCTGTTTAGTTGGTCTATCCATAGGTGTGAGTGGGGTATTAAAGTCTCCCACTACTATTGTGTTACTGTTAATTTCCCCTTTCATACATTTGTCTTACATATTGTGGTGCTCCTATGTTGGGTGCATATATATTTGTAATTGTTATATCTTCTTCTTGGATTGATCCTTTGATCATTATGCAGTATCCATCTTTGTCTCTTTTCACAGCCTTTGTTTTAAAGTCTATTTTATCTGATATGAGTATTGCTACTCCTGCTTTCTTCTGGTCTCTATTTGCGTGGAATATCTTTTTCCAGCCCTTCACTTTCAGTCTGTATGTGTCCCTTGTTTTGAGGTGGGTCTCTTGTAGACAATATATATAGGGGTCTTGTTTTTGTATCCATTCAGCCAGTCTTTGTCTTTTGGTTGGGGCATTCAACCCATTTACATTTAAGGTAATTATTGATAAGTATAGTCCCGTTGCCATCTACTTTGTTGTTTTGGGTTTGAGTTGATACCCCTTTTCTGTGTTTTCTGTCTAGAGAAGATCCTTTAGCATTTGTTGGAGAGCTGGTTTGGTGGTGCTGAATTCTCTCAGCTTTTGCTTGTCTGAAAAGCTTTTGATTTCTCCTTCATACTGGAATGAGATCCTTGCTGGGTACAATAATCTGGGCTGTAGGTTATTTTCTTTCATCACTTTAAGTATGTCCTGCCATTCCCTCCTGGCCTGAAGAGTTTCTGTAGAAAGATCAGCTGTTATCCTTATGGGAATCCCCTTGTGTGTTTGTTGTTTTTCCCTTGCTGCTTTTAATATTTGTCAGACATTTTTAAATATATTAAACCCTAGATAGAAAATATGAAGCCTGGCACCCCATTCCAGTACTCTTGCCTGGAAAATCCCATGGATGGAGGAGCCTGGTAGGCTGTAATCCATGGGGTCGCTGAGTCGGACACGACTGAGCGACTTCACTTTCACTTTCATGTATTGGA
>NW_011476738.1:43089-43553 GCF_000754665.1 Bison bison bison | reverse complement strand
ACCCACTCCAGTGTTCCTGCTTGGAGAATCCCAGGGACTGGGGAGCCTGGTGGGCTGCTGTCTTTGGGGTCGCACAGAGTCGGACACGACTGAAGCGACTTAGCTTAGCTTAGCTTAAAGATATTAAACCCTAAAGAGTGAACAAGTAGGACAGCTTTTTAGAAATGTTTAATCTGAATTTGATCAATTTCATCAGTTATAGTGGTAGTCAGAGATCCTTCCCTGTTTCTCTCAGCTGCCGGCTATGATCAACTCTTCCATTTTAAGGTTAAAGTCCTGTCGTTACTATCAGCCCCAGCCTTTATCCAGAAGGGTTGTTTTCAAACTTTTTTTTAAATGATAAAATCCTGTCCTCAAATAAAGCTTTAGGTCTTACCACAGTCAGTTCGGTCGTGTCCAACTCTTTGTGACCCCATGAATCACAGCACGCCAGGCCTCCCTGTCCATCACCAACTCCCGGAGTT
>NW_011476738.1:41271-42527 GCF_000754665.1 Bison bison bison | reverse complement strand
TAGATGTTTTTCTGGAACTCTCTTGCTTTTTCGATGATCCAGAGGATGTTGGCAATTTGATCTCTGGTTCCTCTGCCTTTTCTAAAACCAGCTTGAACATCTGGAAGTTCACGATTCACGTATTGCTGAAGCCGGGCTTGGAGAATTTTGAGCATTACTTTCCTAGCGTGTGAGATGAGTGCAATTGTGTGGTAGTTTGAGCATTCTTTGGCATTGCCTTTCTTTGGGATTGGAATGAAAACTGACCTTTTCCAGTCCTGTGGCCACTGCTGAGTTTTCCAACTTTGCTGGCATGTTGAGTGCAACACTTTCACAGCATCATCTTTCAGGATTTGAAATAGCTCAACTGGAATTCCATCACCTCCACTAGCTTTGTTCATAGTGATGCTTACTAAGGCCCACTTGACTTCACATTCCAGGATGTCTGGCTCTAGATGAGTGATCACACCATCGTGAATATCTGGGTCGTGAAGGTCTTTTTTGTACAGTTCTTCTGTGTATTCTGGCCACCTCTTCTTAATATCTTCTGCTTCTGTTAGGTCCATACCATTTCTGTCTTTATCGAGCCCATCTTTGCATGAAATGTTCCCTTGGTATCTCTAATTTCCTTGAAGACATCTCTAGTCTTTCCCATTCTGTTGTTTTTTGCTATTTCTTTGCATTGATTGCTGAGGAAGGCTTTCTTGTCTCTTCTTGCTGTTCTTTGGAACTCTGCATTCAGATGCTTGTATCTCCTTTTCTCCTTTGCTTTTCGCTTCTCTTCTTTTCACAGCTATTTGTAAGGCCTCCACAGACAGCCATTTTGCTTTTTTGCATTTCTTTTCCATGGGGATGATCTTGATCCCTGTCTCCTGTACAATGTCACGAATCTCCGTCCATAGTTCATCAGGCACTCTATCAGATCTAGTCCCTTAAATCTATTTCTCACTTCCACTGTATAATCATAAGGGATTTGATTTAGGTCATACCTGAATGGTCTAGTGGTTTTCCCCACTTTCTTCAGTTTAAATCTGAATTTGGCAATAAGGAGCTCATGATCTGAGCCACAGTCAGCTCCCAGTCTTATTTTTGCTGACTTGTATAGATCTTCTCCATCTTTGGCTGCAAAGAATATAATCAATCTGATTTCGGTGTTGACCATCTGGTGATGTCCATGTGTAGAGTCTTCGCTTGTGTTGTTGGAAGAGGGTGTTTGCTATGACCAGTGCGTTCTCTTGGCAAAACTCTATTCGTCTTTGCCCTGCTTCATTCCATAT
>NW_011476738.1:39899-40447 GCF_000754665.1 Bison bison bison | reverse complement strand
TATCACCAGTCACATCCACAGTAGAGAACACCAAACCAGAACTGCCTTGGCTCAAGTAGGAGGCTGCAACTCTTCTCCTCCATGGAGCCCTAGGGCAGTTGAAAAGCTCTGTTTAAGGAGCCAAGGTTTTTGCTCTGTGCCCTTTCACAGGTCTTGCTTTTATTTTTCCACAGAAACAGACACTGGATTGTTTACGGACATACACAGAAAAGCTAAAAACATCCTCCCATCAACTGAGTTGGAAATGCTGGCCAGGTGAAACTTGGCCTATCAGATACATTTTTTGCCCTTACCACTTCCACTGTAGTTTGCAGCCCTGACAAACTTTGTCAGTAAGAAAACTTCAGTAGAAACTATGTGTACAAGACTGTATTCTTAAAATGGAACATTTTAGTTTAAGTCCTGTGAAGGCATATTTGAAGTGGTTTTCTGATATTAACAATTCCCTGGATGACATCTTTGACTAAAACTTAACATCTTTGGGTTTTCTTTGAGAGCAGTGAACTTCTCAAGTGAGTTAATGAAATAGAATGCATTAAGTTCTGCTT
>NW_011476738.1:30858-39799 GCF_000754665.1 Bison bison bison | reverse complement strand
ATTGATTTTAAAGTAATAGCTCAACGGTCACGATGTGGTGGTGTCTTATGATGTGTTGATGTGTTTTCCTTTCTTTTATTCATTCATTCAGCCCTTCTGTGGACTGGATCAGGAATATAAGAGTGAGCAAAACAAAAAGAATGATACATTTTGGTTTAATAGTCTTCAAGGGTAGGACATCCCTAGATTATTTTCCCTTCTGCAAATGAGGAAGCTAAAGCTTGATTTTCCTTTTTAAAATAAATTGCCCAGCATTGAGTAGACCAGTATGGGTTCAGGGGTGCAAACCAAAGTCGCCATCTCCAGTGTGCTCCTTGAGCTGGTGAATTATGTCACCTCCATATGAGCATGTGCAGCTGTGTCTGGGACCCAAATGCCCCCAAAATGAAAACAAATGTAACTGTATTTCACATTCTTGTTTTTAAAAGTTATTTGGAAAAACTGGACAGTTAAGGAAAATGGACTTTGCAGTTTGCACATGAGGATATATTTTATGTTTCTTTAATGATAATGTATCCTGTTTTATGTTTAGCACAGCATTTTTCACAGGTAAGCTTTATAATTGAAGAACTTGAATTTGTTCTCTTTGGCTGCCCAATAGGTATGGAATTACTTGGAACAAAAACTTGAATACAATGTAATTCTTAATGCATACTTGAGCTGGGTATTCTCTGTGTTAGTTTTTGTAGTAGAGATTATTTTGTCAATTAAGGAAGCATTAATTTGACTTCTAGGAAATATTTATATCATTGACATATGGTCACTTTCATTATCGATTTGGCAGTTTTTAATATTCACAAAACAAAATTTGTAAGAGTAGTAGTCATGGTGATTTGATTCGTACCATGTCTATTCATGTGACCTCTCTTCTTGGTGCACTAGTAGTAAGCAGGAAAAGCAGCCCAGATGGGTCACACAGGCTTAAAGACTTTGGAAATCTTCTGTCTAGAGCCAAGGTCTCAAGCTGGTGGGCTGGATCTGGCACACAGAGGTGTTCTTTTAAAATTTTAAGTGAATTGCCAATCATTTAGAAATTGAGAGATTTCACATTTTTTTTAAAAAATCCAGATTTTCATCTTCTCTTGAAATATCAGAAGATCTGGCAGCATCGAGCCTGCATTCCTGTTGAGCAATGCTAGGCTGGAGCCAAATAGCTGCTGTATCTTTAGATAGAACATGAGCTCTGAAACTTGCCACAGTGTCCACCACTCTGTTATCTCCTTGACACTAAGGACAAGGGTTGGGTGCCATTATCTGAATGTCTTACTATTTTGTAAGACCTGCTTGGCTTTTACACACATGTGACTTTTCAACCCCAGGTCTATTGCGCTATTGCGACTACAAAGTTAGAGCCATCCTTCCTCTCAAAATAGCAGTGTGTGAATTTTCAAGTGCATACTAGGTGATGCTCATTTGAAGGGAATACCTTAAAAGGGTTCAGGGTAAACATCTGATAGGACGGATAACTTCTGATGGGACCTGATTCAGAGCAGGAGCATCAGTACCACGTCTTTGTTTTGGCATGTGAACTTTTAGTTGTGGATCTCACTCTCTGACTGGGGATCGAACCCAGGCCCCCTGCACTGGGCAAGTGAATTCCTAGCCATTGGACCACGAGGAAGCCCCATCTTTTATTTTATATCTTGTTTTTTAAACTAAGTGCTTCTGTTGAAAGAGCGAGATATGTTAAAGGTCACAAATCATGAAGTAGAAATTGAAGCTTTGAATTTTATAATTACAGGATATATTTATGAGACTCTTATAGAAACTTCTAAAGAAGACCACAGAAAATAGTGTAATTATCAAATCCCTGGAAATATGATAACCTTGTAAAGTATACGGTGATCAAACTCTGGGGACTGCCCTGGTGGTCCAGTGGTTGGGACTCCATGCTACACTGCTCTGGCCCCAAGTTCAATCCCTGGTTGGGGAATTAAGATCCTGCAAACTGTGCCACATGGCCACAAAAAACAATTGATAGATCTCAGAAAGGAAGAGGTCAATGGAATCAAATAGATAAAAATGGACTGACAGACTAGATCTTAAGCATTCTCACCACACAGAGACAGAGTGGTAACTGAGGTGCTGACTTGATAGCAATAGTCTTTTCACAGGGTATGCATGTCAAGCCATCACGTTGTATTGTATACCTTAAATATGTACAGTTTTTGTCATTGTGCTTCAGTAGAGCTGGGGCAAAATATTGAAAAGGGAAACAGGCCAGGAAGAGTTGGTAGTAAATATGACAGGATAATTGGTTTCCATATTGTGCACGGAGTTCATATAGATTGTAAGGCCTGACATATCAGAGAGTCTCCATCTCTGTTGGCTAAATGAATTCTCCAGTAGGGAGATGGGTAAAAGACATTCACGTTCTATCACAAAGTAAATGAACACATGGAAAAATGTTCAGCATCACAGATGTGCAAAGATGAGCATATTCAAATAGCAACGAGGTACATTTCTCATCTGTTAAGTCAACAAAAACAAAAAGAAAACCTGATGCTACTATGGTTACCTTGGAACCAGTAAACACTTACTCATTGCTGGTAACATTGTAAGTTGGTAAAAAGCTTTTTTGGAACATTATTTGGCAATATATGGCAAAAGTCATAAAGATTGGTACCCCTTGATCCAGTAATCCTATCTGGGGGAAATGTGTCCTAAGAAACAAGCTGTTCTAAGAAAAGAAAAAAGCTGTATGTTATGGATATTCATCACAGTGTTGTTTATAAGGACAAAAATTAGAATTTAAACATCCAACATTAGAGAAATGGTTCATTTATTCAACAAATAGTTTTAGATAAATAATTATGATACTTCTAAGTAGTGGAATTCCATGTATCTGTTCAAAATTAAAATTTTGACACTTGCAAAGCAGTATGAAAGAATTTGTATAATACAACCTGATTAAAAACGTAGAATGCGAAATGGTATATCTGCTGTAGTTATAACCTTGTCAAGTGACATGTACATATGGAGAAGAACTAGAAGGCACCTGGACAAATGTAAGTAGCACTCTGAGTTTTATTTGTGTTGTTATCCTGTTTGGACACGTTAGACGTTGAGAGTCTTCAGCTTTTACCTCTTAAGTCAACGCCATATCACGAGCAGTGATGTGTCCATTGATCACACAGTAGGTGTTTAGTACATAATTGTGAAACACAGTGAAGACTCCTGCCCAGGACCTGAGTGCCAAGCTCTGATAGTCTGGTTCCTTCTTGCTTGCTTCATTCCACCATCCCAGGCCTCCCCCTTTTCTTCCTGTGGTCTGTGGCAAGGCATCTTGGTGTCCCATGTGACAAGGTGTAACTGTCTGTCTCAGAGCTTCCCATTGGTGTGCAGCAGGCCCGGGGGTGGACCTTCACGTGTCTGGATTCTGTGTTCACTGCAGTGGAGCCATGATGAAGGGCAGCACCCGTTTCAGCTCCTGGTTTCCATCAAAGAAGCAGCTAAACCCCACCTCAGTGTCCTGAGCTTCTCACAGCGCCCCCTCCCCTCCAGCTGTGTTCCCGTCTCCCTGCTCTCAGTATACTTTTCTCCTTTAATTAGGTCAGTTACTTCATGTCTGTTTTTCTTTTTTGACATGGTTTCCTCTGGCTGTAGGGCCACATATTTTCCCCATATGTCATTGCCTCTGGAGCTTCGTGTTGCAATCATTTTTCAAGGGGAACAGAGAGCACACTGCTGAGGGGGGCTGCTGTTGACTCTTTGCCTGCCCTTTGCCGGCATGAGCATTCCTATTTCTTTTGGGCCTCGTTCTGTTTGGTTTCATAGTCTTCATCGTCAGTTATGTTTGGACTGAAAGATACTTAAGTAAAAATAACGGTAAAGTCAGAGATGTCTGGCAAAGGTGCAGCACATTTGTTAAGGTTGCTGGTTTATTTATCTCCCCTGTCTCCATGGTGACTAAATCCAGGGCTGGGATTTAATGGACTTAATTTTGACCTCTTGTACATCTCTTGACTTTCCCAGCCTCTGATATAGAGAGAATTCATTTTTACCATAAGAGAGAAACTGCCTCACTTAGAGAAAGTGTCCGAATTGGACTCTGGAAAAGTGGTATCTCCAGAGTCTTCGATTCTTCTGCCATGTTCGATCAGAGTTCTTGGAGCACTTGTAGAGAAAGTGAAGTCTTTTAGATAAACATACACATACACACGTAAACATGTGCAACATTACCATTGGCCCCAGGAAATACTTTTTTTCCAATTAAAATAAAGTATTGTTAATGTGAATTAACTTTCAGTGAGAACTTTTTAAAAGTGAATCTTTTCTAAGAATATTAAATCAATTGGAACATTGATTGGATATTATAATTTTTTATTTTAAAAAAGTATCTCCTTTATCTATTACATCATTCCAAGTCTCCATGCATAGAAATGTTGAAACCATATTTCAGAGTTCAAATGTATTAAACTAGAAAGGTTAGATTTGACTGGGATTCCCACAGAAGTCAGGTTTGGACATTGGAATTCAAATCTAGTGCTCTGTCCATACCCAAATGATGTGAAATGAAAACATGGATCTCTGAACAGTGAGGTAGGTAGAGTCAAACCATCTTGAACTTGAAGTTGGTTCAAATCATTTCGTAAAACTTTTTATCCTCTTCTGTATGATACTTTGAGACTTACAAGAAAGATACTTCAGTTTTAGGAAATTTAATAATATATCACAAATCGAGTCAGTGCCATATTTAATGCTAGTGTATAGTGTGTTAGTTTACTCATGGATAATTTATCTATTTGCAAGTCCTTTCATCTTCTCTAGGAACAAACTCACACGTGTTAATTTTCTTTAAAACCAAGCAAAGGAATTAGTAAATGATTCATGAGGACTGTACAAAGACTGAGACAAGATAAGCAACTTAAGTGCCCTTACATCCTTATTCCTCAATAAAATATTAGTGTTAAAGTCTGTCATCAAGTTCAGTTCAAGTCTGATAGGAACTTGTGAGTACTTAATGTTTTTATTACAATTGTTTAACATCATAAAACTCAATGGATATGGAAGTTGTTTTAAGGTTTTCTCCATCATCAACTCTTCTATTAATAGTACAGAGACTTGAGAAGCCAACAACAGATGTTCACTGGTGAAAGAAATCCATACTTGTGAGACGAATGTTGGATACTCATAAGTTCTGGGGTTGAAACCTTGCTCAAGTGTCTTACAACTGTGAAGTTAGAAAATTTATGAGATTAAGGTCATAGTCATATACATTTTATTATGGTCAGTACAGTAAGCATAGCTGAGGTCAAAGCTTTTACAGAAGTTAAAACGTCAAGGCCGAAAGCTGTTAACAGTGCTTGCGGAAGCATAGCAAGCACTTTTATCTTCATCACTATCCACATCCACATCATTATCATCATGTTATCCTTGTGTGTTGAAAGCCTACTGTGGAGAACTGTGCTTATTTCCTCATGTCTTTAATTTTTAATGTTTTACTTTGGTTTTAATAGGTCTAAGGATGAAATCAATTTAAATTTAAAAAGGATGACGTATATTAAAATGTGTTTAGGATAGTAGTCTCATTCTGCTGTCCTATCAGCCAGATAATTCCTTCTTTGTATAGCATGTCTCACTGAAGGATCTCCATCTGATGGGTGAACATTTAGTTTCTGTACCAGTTCTTCACCTAAGTAGGAAAGCAGTGGTCCTTAGGTAGTTTGGTGAGAATTTGTGGTCTTTCCAAGACTATGGAAACCTCTTAATCCACATGATATGTGTGTGTTATGACCATTTTTATACCTGCTTTGTGCATGCCTGCTAAGTTGCTTCAGTCGTGTCCAACTCTTTACGACCCTGTGGACTGTGGCCTGCCAGCCTTCTCTGTCCATGGGATTCTCTAGGCAGGGATACTGGAGTGGGTTGCCATTTCCTCCTCCAGGGGATCTTCCCAATCCACGTCTCTTATGTCTCCTACACTGGCAGGAGGATTCTTTACCACTAGTGCCACCTGGAAAGCCCATACTTGATTCGGGGGTATGAATTAATAATTCCCTAAGATATTCCAAGTGTTTCTTTCCCAGAACCAGTGGAGTTTTTCTGTGGATTCTGGTGAGGAGTTTGTATGTAGTATCAGTGTACGTGGCTAGGGGATTCCTGATCCATAGTGTGTTATTCACTAAAGTAGGCTCAGATGCTCACTGAGAGCAACCTGCAGGTGTCCATATAATACACTTCACCCTCAGATGCTGCAGCATGCATATCATTATGTGGTTGCAATTTTGAAATTCTTAGACCTGCTATCAGATTTGCTAAGATTCTGACACTTACTTTGGTGGTGGCTAGGAAAAGATGTAAGTTGAATGTGAAATAAGCTCCATTTTCAGACTCGGGGGACTTTTTGTTTATTTTTCACCACCAGCAAGTGAAAAGCACTTTATATTGCTGCCCTTTATCTCCCACATTACATGGTCACGTTATTTGTAGTGTTGAAACTTGAAAGGCCCGTGTAGGAAATAAGAAAGGCCCGTGTAGGAAATAAGAATTGAGGGTCTTGTTTATAGGTGTAAAACTGGAGAATTGGTGTTGAGGATAGTGGGGCAGGAGGTTTGAGTTAAATACTGTAAGTGATGAGGAAAGGGATTCCAAAACAGGAAGTTACCAGCATGGTAGCATTATATAAAATCTTGAGAGGGTTCCGTGGCTCTTTATATTACCTAAGGATGGTAGATTTTATAAACACTGACCACAAATAGAGGGTCCTTCTAACCTATTGGTTTTCACATTATATTCCATGGAACCCTATAACTCATAGAAATGTTTCAGAGGTTTCACCAACATTTGAATTAGATTTTTAAAGTGCATCGAACTATTTTAAAGACTAAAAAAGCAACAGACACCCTCAACTGTGTTTCATAGAAAATTTTGACATACACGAGAACACTTACTGAATGACTTTAAAGTAAGTAAAGGTTATTAATGTCAGCTTAAAATAAAATTTTGAATAACACTTATCTGTCATCCATCAAAGTCAGGATAATATTTCTGTTGTGGGAATAAAGACAAAAGGTCTTCAGTGAGACCATTACACTAAAGCCATGTGTTAGGGCATCGGCCTGCAAAAGCTGAAGTTACATTTTGGTTTCCAGTTACCGTGAGCACTTATCCATCTGTTATATTTAGATTTTTTTTTTCTAGTACCTTTAGGAATCTGGAAACAGATGAGTATTGCTTTCAACTTGAAACCACCATAAAAGGGGAGAGGTAGTCAAGAGGCTGGAGGCGGGCTCCAGTGTCATTCCTCAGATGGGGCCGTGTGAATGGATTAGGGAACCTTGCGAAAGCTCTCTCTCTTGGCCCATAGCTCAAAGTGTTCAACACAAGTCTGAAAATGTATGCGTGCAATAGTATAGTTCGTGAGGAGATTTTCAGGGCTGCTTTGATGATGCTCGAAAAGCCTTACAGTGGCTCTGGCTTCTTTCTTTCACTTGGAGGACGCCGTACTCACTTTGCTCCTTTCGTTCTGGGTTGGACCACATTCTCTGCCTGTAGTCTAAGCCAGTACCTGCCTTGTTTATCACTGAAGTTGATTTGTTTTTAAGTGTTTGTTTATCTATTTTTATTTTCTGCTAAAATTTTATTATGAAGATTTCCAATTTGCAATGATGGTGTGAAGAACACCTGTATCCCCAGCCTCTGGAGTGTCCCGTCAGCATTTGACTCTGCTTGTCTGATGACATATCTAGTCATCCCTCTGTCTGTATCTGTCAGTCCAAATGACTTCAGGATGCATTTCCAAGAATATGTGGTAGATTTCACCAGTCAAGTAAGTTCATGTATTTTACATACTTTGAGTCTGGCTTTTCGAACACAATACAAATATGCCTAAAGTGGCATAGTGTCCCGTGAAAGAAGATGTCAAATAGATGCCCCACTTTTACTGGGCAAAAAAATGAGGAGCCTTATTTTAAAAGTCGCACATTTTCTGGAATTCTGGCGTGGAGTTGGAAAAGAATACTGGCTTATTTTTAAATCTGGACTTTTTTGTGACTCAGACATTGCTGACCCCTGATAGAGAAGGGGGGGTATGCTTGTAAATTTTGTTTTCATCGTTGAGACAGGAGCCAAATAACTTCCAGTTCTTACAGAGAGGCAGGATGTCATCTTTAAAAGTGTTTTAAAAAATACATCAGTGTTGGTCAGTCCAACAAAATCTGTTGCATTTGGAAAACAGGGAAACAATTAACTAAGGACTAAATTTGCTCTCTGCTAGATCCTGTCCCAAACCCTGGTGTCAAGGTGTTAAGTGCAAATTATTAAGAAACACTCTTGTTACAATTGGGAACACTGAGACTGGGATGGAGATGAGAGGTTTTCAGTGTGGCTTTTGCCCCCTTGATGTGGAAAGCATGCCCTCTGTCCTTGCAAAGCTGCATTGTTGTTCTTTTTATTCTCAATCCCAAGAATCCCATCCACACACTCTCCCTTGGCCCCAGGGTTGGCTGGGTATATTTCCTTCTGGAAGTCTTCCCTTGCACTCCTGAGTTAGCTGGCTGAAGAGCCCTTAAAAGCATTTCCAAGGAGTTGGGCCCCCTCCCTATAGGGGCTAATCCCTCAGTTTCCACTTCAGTTCCAGCTGCTGTTGCCTGGGTAGAAGCAGATCTCTTCGATGCTTCCAAGCTGTGAAGCTTCCAAGAAAAATTTAATGTTTAAGAATAAAAAGTTAGGATTGGGGATATGGGTAAAGAACTGGGTGGTTAGATATATCTTAAATGTGTCAGAAGAACATGGATTTTAAAAATTACCTATAGGGTGTTGTAAAAATTTAAGCAATGCCCTGAGACAGACACACTACTTCTTTGAAACCTATTAGAAGTCCTTAGCGCCATGAAAGGATAATGCCCTTTGGTCTTGGAAGAGACTTATTAGGTTGCAAAGGTTTTGATTCCTCTACTACTTACTTGCTCTTTGATCTGAGACTTTCATAAGCTCTGAT
>NW_011476738.1:30426-30758 GCF_000754665.1 Bison bison bison | reverse complement strand
AGCTCTGATAATAAAACGGATTTACTGTATATGGTGTAGTAGAGAGGTTTAAAACTGTGTCTAGTTTCGGTTATAATTCAAGTTTTTGAATAATTACTATTAACCTGATTTGATTTTGTTTGAAAACTGTTGTTTTGTATATGAATACTTTATATTCTGTCATTCATATGTACAGGGCCACCCTGGAGTAAACGACATGTCCACAAACAGTTTAGAAACTTCACTTCCTTACTGCAAAACAGATGTTCCAACCACGTAGAAATTGATTAGACTGTGTACCTAGTAGGAAGGTGGAAAGCTTCTAGATTTATGGGGACAGGTGACAGTATGAG
>NW_011476738.1:28418-30326 GCF_000754665.1 Bison bison bison | reverse complement strand
TGAGCTTCTATTCTTAGTTTGCCCTTGCTCCCCTCTCTTAAGGCAAGACAGTTAATCTTTTTAACATCTCAGTTTATCCATCTGTAACACCTGTACTCTTCTTTCATGAAAACAGTACCTGGTTTATATTTGATAGCATTTGAGGACTTGATATAGAAAGTGGCATCAAGGCACAATTACTCTGTAGAAATTATTTGTATGTTGAATGATAATCTTGACAAATTACTAATTACTACATTTAGAAAGTTACAACTCTGGAGGGAATTGATATTTGATATTGTTGTCCTGTGTGTTCTAAGTTACCATCATAACAGTAGGAAAATAAACCCTGTTTTGGCTGTGTTACAAAGGGATTAACTCACTTCTTCAAGTGGTTACTAAATCTCCAGCCCTCTGACAACAAATAAAAAGTGCTCCTTGTTTTATTTAATTTTTCTGGGGAAAAAAAGTCTTCTGACCAACCTTGGCTTAATTTTTTCTTCTGTGGAGAGCTTTCCAAGTTGTTCTGTTTGTAAAGAATGAAGGATAAACCATACTTAAAGCAACTTAAAATTACCCTCTACAAATAGGCAGAGGAGTATGCTTTTGATTTTTAGATCAAAGCAAAGAACCAAGATTGTGTGGAACTTGTTTATTATATATTTGTTTCCTGCTACTTGTGCCTTTGCAAAGAATCAAATATTAACGAAATAGCAAGAGGATTAAATAATTAGACCCTAAGGAAAACTAGAATACTCGTATGCCTGTTTTCTAAATTCTGTGTCCTTGGAAGTTTTGGGCTAACATGAGAGAAAGAGGATCCTTGCCAGTCCTTTCGCAGTGTTCTGCTACTAGATTTTAGTGGTGTATAAATATGTGTGTGTGTTTACTATGAAATTGGTTAAGTCGTGTGAAAAATGAAATCCACTTGAAAAATTAAAAGACACTATCTACTTAGGTCCAAAGCCTGATTTTTATGTATATTTTTCTTTTCCAGATTTTTTTATACTACTTTTCAGTTCATATAGTACTTGGACACACAGGATTTAATTTGGTTCTTTAAACAATCCTATAGGGAAGGCAGGTCAGGTATTCATGT
This sequence comes from Bison bison bison, assembly GCF_000754665.1. NCBI lineage: Eukaryota > Metazoa > Chordata > Mammalia > Artiodactyla > Bovidae > Bison > Bison bison. The sequence goes on along the minus strand of NW_011476738.1, from coordinate 29,248 downwards.
CTCCATTTTACTGATGAGGAAGAAAAATTACATTGGCTTGTGATCAGGTAAACGGGGTTTTTGATTCCATGTCTGTTGCCCATTCATTGAGTTACAAAACAATGAAGCCAACCAAATGTTCACTGTTCTGTGCATTAAATGGAAGCTTAAAATGAATTTAACTTTTATAATGTTGTCTTCATGTACTTTGACAAACGTAACTTGTAATTGATTTTGCACTTGCTAAAAACTTTCCAAATTAAACGTCCTTTTTCACAGTTCCTGAATTCATCTTTTCTCTGTCCACTCCCTTGTCCAGTGTAGTCATTTATATAACATATTTTAGCATTTATTTATGACCTTAAATGAGTAGACAGCTTGAAGAGAATTAAAATTAGTTTGTTTTTGTGATTTTTAGTATACTCCTGGCCCTCTACACTGACCTGCCACAACACCGTGACCGAGGATCCCTGTTTTAACATCTAACAAAAATTACTGGTAGACGTATGTTTTAACCAGTTGCATATATTATGCTGATTTATAAGCATTAACCCCTTTTCCTGAAACCCAAAGAGTTAATTTTGTAAATGTTCACTGTGAGATTGGAGTGGGAGTGGGAGGGAGATTTCTTTTTCTTGTTTGTCGAAGAAACAGGGAGGAACAATCTAAGTTGGTTAAGTCAGTGACAGAGCGGGAGTCGCCTGGCTTCTAAAGTGAAATTTAAAAAAGCAAGTGCCCATTTCAGAAAAGACTGACTTTTGAGATGATAGAAACTAAGTTGCTCTTCTGCTTTACAAAAGGAACACTCACAGGGTCCATTTAAAGCTCTGATGCAGAACTGGAAAATCCCT
>NW_011476738.1:26795-28318 GCF_000754665.1 Bison bison bison | reverse complement strand
CCTGTGCCCGTCTGCTGGCCTAGGAGGCCCTGTGCCCAGCTCAGCTGGCTCCAGGCCAGCTTCTCCCCAACTGAGAAGCCACCTTTTATTTTGTTCAGTAGATGAAGAAGAGAATGTGCACCTGTGAAAGTCAAATACCATATATACTTTATACCTTTTCTGCCTAAAGAGTTGATGAACACTAGGCACCTCCTCAATCTTGAGGGATCACATCTCGGTTGTCCCGGTGCCTCACGGTGCAGCACTGCACCACGATGAGCACATGTGTATGTTGTCAGGGTAAGTGTTTGACTCAGTTTATTGTCTTGTAACTCATTGGCCAAGCATTGTGGTTTGGTGCAAAGAGCACTCAACTTGGAATCAAAACCACTTCCTGTCTGTGTGGCTTATTAGCTGAGGGTAACCTTAACGTAGTTGGCACGCGATTTCCAAGTAGTATCTTCTTTGCCTGAACAAAAATAATCTGCCACTTCAGTAAGCTTTGGTGGGTGCTGCCTGATCCACTTGAGATCTCTTCAGCCTTTTCCTTTCTGTCTCTTTCCTTGTAAATCACAATGCTGCTTCTTTTAGTGCAAGTTGACCCTTGGTATTAGAGAAAGGCAGTCTGATCAAACTCACCAACTTTTTTAGTTAATACATCCCATCATTTTAAACTTTGCATATCTCTTACATCAGTGTTTGTAATGATAGACTTGAAATAACTTATATGTCTATCCGTAACGAACTATAAATTGTGGTTCATCTTCACAGCTGAATACCATATACATGTTACAAAAGTCAAGGCTCTTGAAGTACTAACATGAAAACTCTAAGATACATTGAATAGGAAAGGTAAGGTGTAGAAGAGTATGTGTAGTGTATCATTGTTAGGTTTTTTAAAAAGAAAACATGTACATGGCTGTCTGTGTTTCATATGCCCAGTATCTCAGGAAACATAAGACACCAGTATCATTGGTTCCTGATGGAGAAAGGGGAATAGGTGTCTGGAACAGGCAGGGGAAAGGAATTTTCACTATATACTCTCTTCTACCTTTTTGTCTCAATATGTATTTTAAAAAGAAAATAAATCCATATGCAGAAACAACGTTCACAGCAACAGTATTCATAATAGCTAAAAAATAGAAGCAGTTCATGTCCATCAACTGGTCAAAGAATGAATAAACAAGCTGTAGGAGAAGGCAATGGCACCCCACTCCAGTACTCTTGCCTGGAAAATCCCATGGACAGAGGAGCCTGGTGGGCTGCAATCCATAGGTTCACACAGAGTCGGACACGACTGAAGCGACTTAGTAGCAGCAGCAGCAGCAGCAACAGCAGCAGGATATCCAGACAATAGGGTATCATTCAGCAGTAAAAAGGAATGAAGTACTTAAACATCCACAACACACAAGAGCCTTGAAAACATGCTAAGTGAAAGAAAGCAGCCACAAAATTTTTGGTCACACATCATATGATTCCATTTACATGAAAATACCCAAATAGCCAAATCCCCAGAAACAGAAAGTAGATTAGTGGTTGCCAGG
>NW_011476738.1:23560-26695 GCF_000754665.1 Bison bison bison | reverse complement strand
AGGGGCTGGGAAGAGAGGGAATAGGGGGTGACAAAAATGTTCTGGAATTAGATAAGGGTAATGGTTGCACCACTTTATGAATATACTAAAACCCACTGAAGTGTACACTTTTAAAACGATTAACTTTATGCTGTGTAAGTAGTATCTCAGTAAATAAAATAAAAAACAACTTGGTGAAGTCATGAACGTGGAAACTTTGAGTCACTGTGAACATATAAAACAAGAAACTTTTAAGTTTGCACCAAAGAAATCTTTCTGTTGTAAAATATTTTACATAGCATTGCTGATAACACTGAAAAACTTCATATCCTTAGCTACTTTCACTAATACCCACCAGTGAATTTTCTGTTTTCTAGTGGAACATTGTTAACCCAATGAAGTCCTGGTTGATAGAATTTTAAGCAAAATTACCAAAGAAAGGATTTTCAGTTATAAGGGATTGAGAAATGGTGGCTGCAGGCATTCCCTACTTCCTACCACTAAGAGAGAAAGTGATGGGAGGTTTCAAAGAAGCCTCAGAATCTTTGGAGAAGTCTGCCCTTCCTCTCCTCACAGCTGACCTCAGGGCAACCCCTGCCCCTAGCCTGCCTCCCCAGTGAGCCACTGAGCCACCACTTCCTTGGGTTGTCCGGGTCATGTTGAGTCACAGGGTTTGAGAAGCCCTTCCTAATAGGAGGGGCTTAGCTCTGGGGCTCTGGGGTGAGATTGGTGGACCTGACAATGTGACCTCTCTTCCCCTAGTCACCAAGTGTTCATAGGTGCTGGGCCATTGCCATCACAGCATCAGCCTGTCCATGGGTTGGTCAGAGAACAGTCTCCTGTCAGTCTTCCCCACTCCAGGTGCTTACACCTGAGCTCATCTTGGGTTGGGCACAGCAGGGTGACCACAGTGTATCCTGGCTCAGGGATGGGTTAGACAAGGCACAATCTCAGCTCTGCCACTTCTGAGACCTTCGGCCTGAGTGTGCTCACTCAAGTGAAGTCTCCCCACAAGCAGCCTTACCTCATCTTGTAAGTGGCCTAAGAAGACCACGTCTTCAGCTTCATGTCCTTGGCATTCTATTCTGAATGAACTCACATGATCCAAGACTAAGCTATGGTTCCTGGAGTAGAGGCAGCCTCTTCTTGTTCATCTTCATAGGCAAACTGAAGATCAGAGGTGTGAGCCACAGGGAGCATACCTCATTAATTCGCCTCATCAAAGCAAGGCCTTTTTGATCATGTAGGAAGGTCTGATCATCCACTGGGCACACTAGGCCCTTACATGTAGGAGGGACGTGGGGAAGATCCTTCCCCAGCCCAAGACTGAGCAGGGGACCTAGATCTAGTAGGTCCTGTCTTTTCACTAGAGGATTAAAAGAGCAGAGTTTCAATCTCCATAGGTTTCTGTAATCTGTAAACCTCCTTGAAAATATGGGAGGGACAGTTCTCCCCCTGGATGGTCCTGCTGCCAAAGACTGATTTCTCTGAATTCCTAGGACTTTCAGAATTGCTCTTGGTGGCCCCAGTCATTCTTGGGCCCAAAATCCTTGCAGCTGGGCTCTTGGCCAAGATCCTGAGCTCTTATCTTTTTTTCCACATGTCCCCTGTGAATTGAAGATACATTCCTCTTTTGCAGGAATTTGCTTCTTGGAACATCTATATTTTTAGAGTGAAATTGAATAAATAAAAATAGGTTGTACTTGCTGCGTGCTAGCCGCTGTTCTAAATGTTGCCAGTATTTACTGCTTCATTTTTCATGACAGCCCTGTTAAGGTTAGGTACTCTTGTTACCTCCATTTTAAAGATGAGCAGAGTCACAGAGAAGTTAACTAATACGTGCTTGCAGACAGCCACTAAGTGGTGGAGGAGGCAAGAGTCAGTTCTAGACATTCTGGCTCCACAGCCCATGCTCTTAGCTACTATGCTGTATTCCTTTGAAACTTTATAAAACATAACCCCATATTAAACTCAGGGAAAATTCTATGCTATTTGTCTTAGAACAATGTTACTTGCTCAGACAATCTCATATAAAATTAAGACTTGATTTTCTTTTGTGGAAACCTTCCAAAATAGTTATGGTGCGGTCTGAACCATTTCATCTCTGAGTCCTTGAGTACAGTGATCACCATCACCATTCGTTTGGGTTTTCGTGCCTCTGACAACCCAGTCTTGTTTACATTCAGTCTGTATTCGTATGCTTGTTCTCTTTGATTAACATACCCCTGGAAAACTAACAAGAAGGTTTGGGGTTTGAGGCAGACGTGATGGAGGCTTCCCGAGTGTGTGACCTGTGGTGGCTTCTGCCACTCTAGCTGTGGACTCCTTCTCGGGCTGTGTTGGCTGGACCTCATGTCACCATCATTCTGTTTGTGTGCTGGCCGCCAAGTGAGGCTTTCAGTCTTCTAGAACCCCATTTGGCCCTATTGCCTGACAAACCCTAAACTTCCTGAGTGATGCTCAGATCATGGCTGGATGCCTGTCGTGCCCATGTGCTCTCACACTCACTTCTGGGCACCATGACCAACTCCAGAGAACCACTCGTGTTTGCAACTTCTACCCTGAATTGTGGGGCTTCCCCTCTTGGGAGATGAAAGCACCGATGCAGAATGAAGGCTTGGAGTTATTCCAGTCCTTTGATGCCTGAAGATAGGTTGTATGTTACTAGTGAAGATATCACACCCTGAAGCAGGGCTCATAAGGTATTATGATCACACCTCTGGTCCCCTGTAGCAGAGTTAAGAGTAAGGAGATGGAAGCTTATTTGATTTGCTGTTCTTTCCTGTTACATATATTAATCAGCTGGCTAAATTATAGGCTAGGTTCATGGAATGTTTAGCTCTCAAGCATCTATCAAAGGCTTGAAATGTCCATAACAGGTGGGGGCTTGGTAAATGCCAGGACTTAGCATGATTGAATGGGTGTTTTGAGTCATGGCACATGGCAACATGGAACTAAAACAGATAGATCACAAGTGGCTGGTAGAAATAGACTGGGAGAGAATTTTAACACCTAAAATATGACAAAGATTTGTCCTTACGAGCTTCTCAGTTTCATGAAGTGTTCGTTTTCCTCTAATCAAAACTCTGTGTTTGTATTCTATATTTCCTTCTAAAACTCTTTCTGATTTTTCTCACTTCCTCTTTATTTCCTCTT
>NW_011476738.1:22591-23363 GCF_000754665.1 Bison bison bison | reverse complement strand
AGAGGCCATGGCACGTGTTGAAATGCTTGATCTGTGAGTCTTACACGGAAATTTTCTGAGCCCTGGTGAATTGTGAAATGAACAGGCCTTCACAGGAGTGAATGAACATTTTCAGGGTGCTCTGCTGGTGCCAGGGTCTTTGGTTCCATGTATTTTATCTCACTTGTAACAGATCTTCCCCTTTGATAGCCACCCTTTCTTGAGCGAAAGCTTCCCCTTTGGGGAGGAAAAATTCCAAGTTCGCTTTCATTTGGATCTTACCTGATATAATTGCCCCTTGTAAGGTTCTGGGGGTCCCCTTGTTTTATTCTGTGACCGGTTGTGACACTGAAGCAGTGACTTTGCAAAATTTGGCTTGTCAGTAAGAAAAAGTACTCTTCTCACCCTAAAGATTGACAGGAACATGAGATGGCAGAAGTTGTCCTGGCCTTTTTCTGGCAAGAGCACTTAGGACAAGAAATACTCTGGAGAGTGTAGCATTGAATCACACCATGTCTCAGAGCATGACTGGGTGCCTTAATCTCACGGTTGGAGTCGCTCGGGAAAATTGTTGGCGGAAGGACTGGGGAGCCTGACAAAGTTAAAACTTGCAGTGTATTAATGTATTAGCAGCAGGCATGGGGAGAAGAAGAATGGAAGAGAAAAATTAAGGGGAAAGTAGTGATAGGTTCACAAATACTCCATTTCAGGTTGTTATCAGCCTGTTGTCTCTGGCTGGACTCACGGCCAAGTAGCTAAACCTGAGTAAGTTTTCCGATTTCTTCAGTAAAAG
>NW_011476738.1:22047-22491 GCF_000754665.1 Bison bison bison | reverse complement strand
CAGTAAAAGAAAACTACGGTAAAGGGAGAAGGGTCACCACAAGCCAAGCTGTGAGTGAGGAACTCCCAAGGTGTGGCCAACTGGGTCACTGCATTCGCCATGTTTGACTCTTAGGTTGCACCCCTTTGAACTTTGGAAGTTTGATCCTCCCAGAGTTGTTTGTGAGGTAGAGATTCTGAGTTTCGATTGCAGGGTGAGAATCCCCATGAACATGATTCCACCCGACCTTACCCTCATCCCTATTTCTCTCTCAGCTTGACATGTGGGAAGCCATTAAAGGGGCTTAGTTGTTGACATCTCAGAAGAACCTTGTTATAAAGCTCCACTCTTGCCTACACTGGCTCTGCCTCCCAAGTGCCCCATTGATTCCCTGATCACCCAGAATCACGAATGACCTCAGAAGGGCGGCGGCCTCTCCCATGCAGTGCACCTAAGCTGTCCTTT
>NW_011476738.1:20837-21947 GCF_000754665.1 Bison bison bison | reverse complement strand
TTTCAGTCCTGGGCCACAGTGGCCCTTTCAGCTGTCCTCTCCATGCCCACTGCCCAGGGTGCTTTCATGAGGGTTGTCCTCCTGCCATCTCAGGGGAGAACCACCGTTCCCTGTCAGAGCCCCTCCCTGCTTCTGGAGTGAGTGAGTAAGGAAGAGAGGCGCTGTGTACTATGGCTCCCATGGCTATACGCTCCCGCCCACTCTGGGCTGCATCCTGCTCTGGAGCGGGCCTCAGTCTTCTCATACTTTTGCTCACACTGTCCCCTTTCTTGGAATGCTCCCTCCCCTTCTCTGTGCGCTGCAGTCTCCCCCATTCTTCAGGGACCAGGGCACATATCACCACAGCCATCTAGCCTTGTCCAGTCCCCCAAACCCGATGTGATCTCTGACTGTGATAAATCTTGATACCACTTTTCCATCTGTCTTGTCGTACGCAGCGTGCCACGCCTGGCCTGCTAGTCATCTGTATGTTGATCTTGGTACACTGCAAAGGAAGGGCTGTCTCTCATTCTTTGTGACCAGCAAAATATTTTGCACTGCACAGTGAGACACGTGTTCAGGAAGTGTTATAAAATCAATGAATGGATGGGGTGGTGTTATCTATAGCTGCAGCCAAAGGTAGGTTAAATGTAAATGCAGAGTGGTTGGATGACAAGAGTGTGTAGCTAACCTCTGAAATGGTTCTCAGGTTCTCCTGTGAGAGGAGACTTAGACATTGTGATGCCCAGCACTCACCAAAAATCATCCTGATGTTTGCTGGAGCAGGCGAGGCTGAAAGGCCTGAAACGTGGCCTTTAGACACTAAAGAGATTTGTTCATCAAACAGCAACCAGCTCCACCAACAGTACATGAAGGTGCTTTGTAAACAGGACGGTGATTGTTAAGGATGTTGGCACACATCATGCTGTTAATATGTAACAAAGGTGGCTCAGACACTGACTAACTGCCAAGGTTTCTGAACCACCGAACCACCTGCTCTTCTTACTGAGAAATTGATTTTCACCCAGCAGAAGGCCTTCTCTGTTTTGGTTTTGTGAAAGTTGTAGCTTTGTGACTTGAGGACATGGGCAGTGGGGACAGATGTCAAAGCAGATGGTGGTCATACCTCAT
>NW_011476738.1:16699-20737 GCF_000754665.1 Bison bison bison | reverse complement strand
CCAGCTCACTCTGGCTTGTTGGAGTTGACTAATTAATGAACGGTCAGAAAGCAGTTCTCTTGCTTCTGTGTTTTTTCTTGTGTTTCAGGCAAAAGAGATTTAGGTGTGTTTGCTTATTTTGTATGGCTCTTGGTCTGTCTGTATTGTGTTGCCACCTTTGACGAGGATCAGGCGGATAAGGGAATTACTCTTCTTGCCCAAGGTCCTGGGGGCCCACTGCCGAGCTTATTGTTCAGAGCAGGCCAGACAGACGTTTAAAAATACCTTAGCTCTACCTAAAAATACACCTCACTAAAATCGAAAATTGAGAGTTTGTAAAGGTTAATCATCTGATAAAATAAGAGCATTTCCTCTGAGTGAAAAGTTTGAGTTTGTATTAGGGGTGCGGCATAGTTCAGCCTGGCCGGTCTCCCTGCCAGAATGCAATCAGCTGAGATAAGGAGGCTGTGGAGGCATGGCGGGAGGGCAATGTCACTTCCTCTCTTTCCCCGGGCTTTTTTTTTTTTTTTTTTGACACTAATGTGTAATAAATCTGCCTGTACCATCATGTCATTTGACAGCCAACCAGGAATTATTGATAGTTTTTGCTAACTTTTAGAAAAACTTCTCTTTAAACATTTGAAGAGCATAAGAACCACGAAACCCATTGGTTCATTCATCATGAAGCGTGTATTGCTTACCTGTGGGATCTGGGAACAGGAAACCAAGTAAAGCATGACCTCGGACCTCGGCCCTCAGCCTGCGGGGAGGAAGGAGGGGGGTGCGGAGGGGATGCGTGAATAGGGTGAAACCAGTGACAAGCACTAGATGAGACGCGGCATGACCCAGAGTGAAGGTTGTCTCCTTTTCTTACACTTCAATGGCTAAGGCCACTTTTTAGAAATCCAGGTGGGACTATGTCTCTGTTTCATATGTGCCTTCATTAATGCTTCTCGTCTTTAAATACACTTTTTCAACACACAGCTTTCATGGGGAGCAAACTGGGGAAGAGAGTAGGGAGAGTGGGGTGGGGAGCATGGTTGCTCTTTTAAACAGGGTGGCCAAAGAAGATGACACTGCAAAAGTGCCTTGAAGGAGGCAGAGGAGCAGCCATGAGAGGCTCTGTGCTGAGGGAATGGCTGTGGGGATCTGAGGTGGGGTGTGTCTGGAGGGCATGAGGCTGAGGAGGGGCAGGGATGAAGCCAGAGAAGGGTCAGGACAGAGGTGGGGGACAGACTCACAGGCCATCCTCAGGACCTCAGCTCCTCCTGGAGCTCCATCCCAGTGACCAGCCTCCAGCCAGCGTCTGGCCCGTGAAGCCATTAGAGAGTATTAGGCCGCCATGTTTTTGTCGCTGTTTCTACTTTTACTGTCCCTGGCAGTGAAAAGCAAGAGATTTTGTTTATAGGACAGTGTCTCTTCCTTGGCGTACATAGTAGGTATATATGCGTGTATGCTGCTCCCTCCTGCCCCACGCTGACACTAAGGAGATATGTGGCTAGAATTGCCCTCTTCAGTATTCTGCTGATCTCTAGTGCAGACCAAGGAGGACAGAGATAATACCCTTGATCTGTATATTCTTCATGTCTAATCCCTTTTAATTATACTGGTAACAGAAGTTTATCTCTTATAGTTACTTTTATCATTAACAGCACACAAACTCTCCAGAAGACCAAGTGCAAGCTCTTTAGGCATATAAAGTGGATTAATGAGGGTGGCTCAGCGTTAAGGTATGCCAGGGCTGAGTCTAAATTTTATTCCGGTACAGGGATCACTTTCTATGTGGCCTCTCTGGCTCTGGAGCTAATTTGGATGCTGAGTAGCCCCACAGGTATTTATATGTAGTGTTTGGTATTTTTACTGGGTCCTATTCTTCTCCCTTGGATCACCTAAAATGGTTAAGAATTTTCTAGTGGGATTAAGGTTGTGATCTCTGGGGAGGGGTGGGCCATCTGCTCTTGGTTATTTTTGTGTTAGCCACTTCCCCTTAAATGTATGTTCACAACTGAGCCGCAGCCTTATCAGCTGGGCTCGAGGGAAGACTGGCGTAGGTGCTGCTCCTGAACTTGGTGTCTGAGCCATGGCTTCCCATAGACACTCAGGTAAAAGCTTCATATTCTTTATCTTCTAGCAAGCACAGTTTTATTCAGGCACTGAATCCATCATTGGTCTAAAAGATACTTTTCGATGAAATTATTTTAGTCTTGTCTAAATAGTAAGTAAGTCTAACTCATCTCTGTTCTGTCCTTGCCTTCTTTAACTGCTGTTTTCAAGAAAAAAGATTATTCTTACTCATGTAAAATCATCAGTTTGAGTAGTATATTTTTTAATACATAAATATACTACTATATCATACAGTTTCCAGGACATCTTATGAAGCTGGAGGAGACTGTGTGAGGAAGGAGGTTTTCTTTGTTATCAGGATTTTTTTGTTGTTATTTATAAGACACAAATCTTCATCTTGACAGTGCTATAAATCGAATTTAAAGTATTTGGAAAAGGTCAATCAGATACAGAGCTGGAAGGAGGAAGATTTATAACTAAGAAAGTCCATACTGACTTAACCATACCTTCTCCTTTTCTGAGCTGTGTTTTGAGTCTTCCCGAAGAAACAGCTATGATACTTTTGATATGACACGTAGATTATTTTTTTTAACTTTACAATATTGTATTGGTTTTGCCATATATCAACAAGAATCCGCCACAGGTATACACATAGATTATTAACTGTTCTCATCAGAAAAGGGGTCAAAGCTTCAGAACCTCTGGAGCATCATTATCATTACAATGAGAGTTTTCCTGACATTGAGAAAGCCCTTTGGCCATGGACAGGACTCCCGAGATAGAGCCAAAGACCTGAAAGCCAGTTTCCCCAGAAAGCCCAGTTTTCTGGAGTTAGCCTGCTGCCTGTCTCTCCTGCAAAGCCAGGAACGTCGCTGTGGTTCTGTTGCCTTCTGCCTAAGTAACAGTTCCCTTTCTTAGCAACCAGGCACTTTGTGCCATCTCCCAGCCTTCAGATTAAGGGGTTAAGTAATGATCAGTGGCAGTCTTTTGGAAAAAACATTTTTGAAAACTTGTAATTGACTGTCAATATTGAAACAATGGAAATACTTTTAAACTTCTCTTTTGGTATTTAAAACAAATACACTATAATGGAATGCACTGCTTTAGGGAATCAGCATGCAATGTCTTCCTTGTTCCCAAGTGTTCAAGAGCAGTCTGTTTTTCTCCCCACCCCCAGGAGCCCCTTTACAAACACGGCACCACACGCCTGAGATTGTGGTAAGCGGCCAGCATACACTTTCTTTGGGTGTAGACAAACTAGTCAGCTGTAGCAGTTGTTCCAGTGGACCTTGAACGTGTGTTAACTGGTAGAGTAACTCGCTGTTTTATTTACTAATTAAATGACAGAATGGGGAAATATATTTCAAAGGTGACACGTTTATAACACACCCAACCTTGGGTGTTTAAATGGCACCAAATCCTGACATTACTTTTATGTAAATCTGAAGGCTCTAACTCTGACTGGACAAACTGCTGACACCGTCTAGTTGTTTTTTTCAATCAGGAACTATTTTAATAGTTTATTTTAATCAGAATGCATCTTCTGTTGCATTAGGTTCATAGGTCCGTGAAAGCAGTTGAGAAAGAAGTGCTCACAGAAAGAAGCCCCATAGTGCCCTGAAAAGGACTTTGTGTGGACAGAGTAGAGGCTCTGATGACTGAATGGATCTTAATCCATTTTTAGGGACCATCCACATACTGAGAGGACCTTTCAAGGACAAAAACTGATGCTTTTGTATTGAATACTTACCGTTTGCAAAGTTCTGCAGGTTTCATTCCTTACCCTTTGGCCTTTAAAGTTGCAGATGGGGCAGATGGGAGGGCAGTGAAATCATGTAGCTCCCTTTCTAGGCCGGAATATAAAGGGAACAGTGGGCAAGGGGAGAAGACCCAGTGAACTGGCTTCCGGAAATCACAGGAAAGTGGTAGTGAGAAACCTTGTTCAAGGGTGAGACTGAACGTTTTGTACTTTCAGTGACTACCAAACGGCCGCCT
>NW_011476738.1:14328-16549 GCF_000754665.1 Bison bison bison | reverse complement strand
AGGTGTCATCTAAGCTAGGTTACGTGTGACCAATGAGCCGAAAGAGAAATTGCAGGCAAGCCTCCTGAACGTGGTCTGTTTGTAGGGCAAAAATGACTTTCGAATTGTCTGTGAAATTCTCTGAAAGCCCACTTCTCAGTGGTGCCTCAGAAGCCCGCCCCGCGTGGGGGGCACCTCCAGGTGTGCGGGTGTGGCTGCTGCATAAGCCTCCCTTTCATCAGCTGAGGCTTCGCTCTGTTGAATGTTCTCAGGAAAGCAGTATACCCTTTCTTTAGAAGCCAGCATTTGTACATGGAGTGACTAATGTCTTGTCCTGGACTTAGCAATTAACAGACCAGAAATAACCTACATTTTTTCCCCATTTGAGTTGCTGTTCATTGTTTATACTGTATATTATGCCACTCATGGAAAGCACATAGTTAGAAAAATGCTACCTAGTCATAATATTCACTTTTTCCTTAGATATTCTTATTGTGGGCCACTTGGGCAGGAGGGGGAGAATGCAGATTAGCAAGAAATCCCTGAGAGAATATGTATAAAACAGAAACAAGATTATTAAATACAAATTGTATCTTTAATGAGAGGTTTATAATAAACAAATGTTGTGTAATGTTGTATTTCTTGTATGTGTACATGATTAAATTGAAAGCCCAAACTTTTTATTGAGATACTGAGGTTTATATAGGGCCCTCTTAGCATGCTGGATATAGCTCAGGAATTTTCTGAAAGAGGAAGCTTGTTTATTAAGTGAAAAATGATTTGTCTTTTGAAGCAGGCATAGCGAGAAAGTTAGGCTACCATCTTGGAATAAATACTAAAATTTGATCACCCAGTCACATTTCCAGCTGCATTCCAAGTGGCTAAGTCTATAAAGGACTGTCACCTAGACATCAGCACCTTAGAGTCCCATGAGCAGTCCCTTGATTTTCTAAAACAGAAATATTTGTTATTAAATGTTTTTAATAAAAGAGGTTTTAAAAGCTGAACAGCGATAACTCACCTCCACTCAATCCATAGGCACGAACTGTGGGACCCACGTCGCCTGGGCCCTGGATCGGTCTCCAGGGCTGCTAGTGTACTTGCAGTCGTTCCTGTGATAGAGGAACCTCACTAGCACGCAGGGGTGAGGGCCACACTGTGAAGTAAGATTAGTCAGAGATCTCCCCTGGGGTACACATGTTCTGGACAGGGACAGGCAACCTTGAAGGAAAGGATCGTTCTAATGTTATGTATCCAGTGTCTCATCTTTTGATTGATGACCTGCACTTTCCTGATAACAGCAACAGGCCAAGGCAGAGAGATCTGGAAATTTTGGAAGGTTAAAAGGTTTTGTATTTCACAAACTTAGAAATTGCTAAGGACGTAGAAAATTGTTCCCTAAGAGCTAAACGCCTAAGTGGATCTCATTCAGTAAGATTAAAGAGGAGATAAAAATGCCATCTTCACCATTTTTTCCCTCTAGTCTCTTATTTCTAGCAAAGGGGAAAAAAGGAAAGTGTAGAGATTTTCTCTCATAAAGTCAGATCTTCACGGTGGATCATTTTGATGGAGCCCACAGATCAGAGTGTTTGCTGTCTTTTAGGAACTTCTGTCTGTCTCTGCATTGTCATTTATAAGCCATTTTCTTAGAGTTGTTGATCTATTTGATAACAAGTAGTAACAATATTTTGCTCTTGTGCACATTATCCATATTTTATGCAGAGTTCTGTTGTGGTAACTATTTCTGCAGCAGGAATGTATTACCCCAACTTCTACCTAAGTATTCTGCATGAAGGTTTGAAATAGTTTTTGACCAAATAATCATAAAGTTAGAAAAACACGAGGTAATCTCATTCAGGTTGCCCAAGTTCCACTTATTTGGATTTATTGCAGAAAAGTACTAAAGTTCATGAATTTGACATCGACATTGTTAACATGCTTCGAGTATTTCCAGCCTGTTTACTTATTAGGCAATAAAGCTTGCATTCCTAGAAGTGCCTATTTTATCTTGACAAATAAGTGTTTCCACATACATGAAAAAGGCTCAAGTCAGCTGTGGAAATTGTTCTAAAAGGGTATGCCCTTTGAAATCTGTCACTCCATCTGGATACAGACTCTCTAAGTATACTGTGGCGGGACATATGAAATAACCCTGGACTTTTCATCCTACAAGAAGAAGAAGTAATGCCTATAGTGGGGATTCAAAAACACCAAGTGGTCAGACTTTAGAAACTTAGTGGTA
>NW_011476738.1:13312-13966 GCF_000754665.1 Bison bison bison | reverse complement strand
AGTGATATATATTAAAATGAGTTGGGTTCAGACTTCTATAGACTTTGGTAAGAGAGAAGGAGGGATCTTCAAATATGGTCCAAGAAGATAGTCTGTGAAGGACTAAATCCGCCATGGTTACTAGCCACACAGGAAGCCAGCGCTGTCTAATCTTACAAATTCTGATTACCTGCCAAATGGCATTTAGGAGCCACTGATAATTTAATTTCCTGGCGCTTACTGTTACTGGAGATTTATTTGGTTTCTCCATGAAGCTCTTAACAAGAAAGTAAATCTTTGTTGAGTGTACAATTTCAATATGGAAAAGCTAATAAGACAAGGATTTTATGTGGCATGTGAAAGGCCAACAAGAATGAATTAAGGAGAGCGATTGTCAACATTCTGTCCCTGTGACAGGCACTGTGTCCCGTGTACACAGGGGCTGAAGAGAGTTAAAAGCTCCCTTAAGTACGCAGTGTGTGGTTCAAGGAGATAGACCTGGTTTCATCATGGCTCTGCTTTTCCTTTCTAACCCAGTTATGTAGGGGGGCACCCCAGTTTTCTTTTGGGGGGAAAGTACCAGTAAAAACTTTTCTCGGGTCTCAAATCTCTGAACTGTGACACAACTGTCCTAAGCCCCTGTCTTCATAGAAGAATGTCACTCCTTGTCTTCAG
>NW_011476738.1:11762-13212 GCF_000754665.1 Bison bison bison | reverse complement strand
CTGGAGGCTGCTGGTTCTGAGTGAGAGTTCACCGCCTTCCCTGGCGCTGCTCAGACACAGGGTGTGGTTTCCTTAGCTCACTCTGCTGTTTGGTTGCCTGCGGCAACAGGATCCAAACAACGTGGACATGTGTTTGTAATAAAAAAAAAACTAGGGAATGGGACCCAAAGTGGGAGTCCGGGGCTGTTCAGTTAGCGGAAGAGCTACGGTGAGTACCAGGCAAGTGCTCGTTCCTCTTCCCTCCTTTCTCTCTAAATTAGTCCTGGGATGTTGGCTCACCCAGTAACCATGTTTGTGGGTAGCTGGAGAAAATAGTGTCTGTTTTGGTGTTTCCTGGGCAAATTAAATAATCATTGTCTATTTACCAGTGTAAATTTCTTTTTCAGGGAGAGAGGAAGAAATTAGCATATGCTTACAAAAGTTGGGAGCTAATAGAAATTCATATTTGTTATCTTTTAAGTAGCAGGATTCAGAGTGCTTTTTATGGGCTGTGACTTTGGGGTGGGGAGGGGGCACGGGGAGTTGTTCATAGGAACAAAGTGGAAGGGGTTCTTGGAATAATCAACTTAAAATCTTTTAAAAGTCTTTTTTGCCCAGATTATACTTTACAGTTGCAATTTTTTTTTTTTTAAAAGGCAAATGTCCTAAATCGTATAGTTTATTAACCATATTGATCTTCACATGCTCTAACAAAGGGGAATTTGATTTTGGCTCATCTCAAAACCAAATGTCACTATGACAGATAGTTTTCAGTTGCAAAACTGGCTGGTACCTATGGAGATGCCATTTTAATAAGTCCTCTTTTGCCTGAATGCTTGGGCTTCAAAAGTTAGTAAAGTATCTTGTAATAAATCTTTAGGATCTTTGTAGGGATTAAAAAGTGCTCTGGCATGTTTAAAATAAATGCAGACATTTAAACTAAATGACTAATTATTGCTTCCATGCCTAGCGTGGTCTAGAGTTAGTAGTAAGTTTTTGTTCAGATGAACTGAGCTTTGCAGCTAGGAGAGCGGGGCCTCCAGATGATACTCTCTGTGCTGAGAAAGTTGGGGAGGGTGACGGGGCTCCTGGTTGGGTCTCTGGTGAGGATCTGGGCACCTCCTTCCTGTGAAGGGGGAGCCCACGAGCTGCCACCTGCAGACTCGACCCAGAGCAGCATGTCCTTTGGTGTAGACCGGCCTCCCCTCTCCAGCCTGCCCATCCCAGCCCTGCCCTCGCTCACCAACCGTACCCCCCCTTCAGGGTGCCAGGGACTCATGGCAGGATGCTTTTGTCACGGGTGTCTTGGTGAGGTGCCTGTTGCCTGGGTCCCAGGGTGGCCTCCCTGGAGCCCCTCAGGCACACTCTCCAGCCTAACCCTTGGCTCTTTGTCCCTCTTGTTCACCCCCTACAGGTCCTTCCAGCTATAAAGTAGGCACCATGGCTGAGAAGTTCGACTGCCACTACTGCA
>NW_011476738.1:9400-11139 GCF_000754665.1 Bison bison bison | reverse complement strand
TGCTCTAAGTGCCTCCAGCCCTTGGCCAGTGAGACCTTCGTGGCCAAGGACAACAAGATCCTGTGCAACAAGTGCACCACTCGGGAGGACAACCCCAAGTGCAAGGGCTGCCTCAAGCCCATTGTAGCAGGTACCAGCCACACTCAGCCCCGGGGCAGCCAGGGAGGAGGCCCTGAGGGCAGACGTGGCAAGGGGTTGCTTGCGGGGATGGGGCTGGAGCCGCGGGGAGCTGATGCTGGAGTTCAGCGTATATATGCACGCATATATATACCTGAATATATGTGTACACATATATGCTTGCACACACGCACACACCTGGCAGCTAAAAGAACACTGGAGAGAACTGTCTGTGGCAAGAGAAGGAAGTGAAAAGTATGTAGCGCTTTCTCATTTGGGATAGTAAGTGATCGAAGCATGCTTCTTCCTTAAGGTGTAATTACGGGTCACATTGCATCTCTGTATCCACAAAGGCCATGGGGGTGGGGGAGTGGGGATTCAGGCATCTGACCCTAAATCACTACGGCCGGGGTTCCCTTCCTGAGAGTCTGGGTGGGCATGACCACATGCAGGACATGGTGGAGAACTCCCCGCATGGGGCCAAGCACTGCAGGGCCTGCATTCCATCCACTCTGGAGGGCCCAGGCCGCACCCCGAGTGGATGCAGCCCCCTGCAGGGCACTGCCAGTGGGGCTACCCCTTCGCTTCCCCCCCCCCCGCAGGAGATCAGAACGTGGAATACAAGGGCACTGTCTGGCACAAAGACTGCTTCACCTGCAGCAACTGCAAGCAAGTCATCGGGACAGGAAGCTTCTTCCCTAAAGGGGAGGACTTCTACTGCGTGACTTGCCATGAGGCCAAGTTTGCCAAGCACTGCGTGAAATGCAACAAGGTGCGTGTCCGGGGAGTTCTAAGTGTTTGACAGTTTGCAGAGCACTGGCACACACTCTCCCATTCCATCCTCACGACAGCCCTGTGATGTAGGAATTGTCATTCTCGTTTTACAGATGAGGAGACTGGTAGTAGAAAGCAGCGCCCAGGCCAAGGCAGGCTGTCCAAGGGCACGCTGGCTCTGGAGGCCAGCCTCCTGCACCCAGTTGCTATGTAGTAACCTTGCACAGGGGCTCATCTTCTCTGAGCCTCAGTGTCTTCATCTGTAACTGGCGGATAATAATAGCACCTGCCTCCCATGGCCGTTGTGGTGATTTAATGAGATACTATAGACCAGAGCGCCCAGCACAGTGCCTGGCACGTAGTAGGCATTCAACAAAATGGTTGTTGAATCTGAATCCGGTGCTACACTCCCTGGTCTAGGCCATCACATCTGGAGGAATCACTTACCAGGATCAGCCCTGGCATGCCGAGTGCTTTGTGTGTGTTACCTGCTCTAAGAAGCTGGCTGGGCAGCGTTTCACCGCTGTGGAGGACCAGTATTACTGCGTGGATTGCTACAAGAACTTTGTGGCCAAGAAGTGTGCTGGATGCAAGAACCCAATCACTGGTAGGCTAAAGAGTCCTTGCTAAGTCTGCCAGGCTAGGTTTTGCGCATGGTAACCATCTCTCATTTTCCTACGTCGTCGGTTTCATCCACAAAGGCCCTAAAGAATGCCCTTCTTCCCCTGCCATTGTGGTCCCAAAGGCCCCCAAGTAGTTTGGATTCTCCCCCAGGCCAGGTTAGCCTTTGCAACACAGAACACTTACGACTACTGCTGACTTACGCTGCTGCCGGAGATCACGAGCCT
>NW_011476738.1:3533-9300 GCF_000754665.1 Bison bison bison | reverse complement strand
CTCGCGGCCGCGGTCCACGTGCCCTGGGCCCTCTCCCCCCCGCCTCCAATTTTCCCATCTCCCGGGGAGCCTTGAAATGTACATTTGAGAAGACTTTTGCCATCCTCAGGGAAAAGGACTGTGTCAAGAGTGAGCCACCCAGTCTCTAAAGCTAGGAAGCCCCCAGTGTGCCACGGGAAACGCTTGCCTCTCACCCTGTTTCCCAGCGCCAACCTCCGGGGCAGGCATCCGGGTGGAGAGAGGACTTGTCCCTCGTGGGTGGTGGTTCTTTATAGAAAAAATCGAAGCTTAGCAGCTCCTCGAGGCCCGGTAAGTGCACACCCCACAAACAGCCCAAGTTTGCCTCCTGGTGGCCACTTTGATGCCATGGCCCTGACCTAAATCAAAGAAACTGGTTGTGCTGGGAGGTCGGTGCGCGTCAGTCACAGGGCGATGGCGGTGGCTGGGGATGTGGGTTCTGGAGAGCAGGGGGCCCTCGGCGGAGCTCTGGCATCTTCTCAGGTCCCGGCGGCGTGGGGGACAGTGCGCGGTGGAGCGGGGGGCCGGGCGCCAGGCGGATGCAGCCTGCGTGCTTGTCGGCTCCATGAATGGGCAAGGTGGCAGCCTGGCTGCCACCTGTGTCCACTCAGCTGTCGCTCTTGTCTGCTTCTGTTTCTTCCACAGGGTTTGGTAAAGGCTCCAGTGTGGTGGCCTATGAAGGACAATCCTGGCACGACTACTGCTTCCACTGCAAAAAATGCTCCGTGAATCTGGCCAACAAGCGCTTTGTTTTCCATCAGGAGCAAGTGTATTGCCCCGACTGTGCCAAAAAGCTGTAAAGTGACAGGGGCTCCTGTCCTGTAAAATGGAATTTGAGTCTTGTTCCTTGTGTCCTTGCCCTCTGCCCGGCACCACCCATAGGGCAAGAGCGGCCTTTCACCTCTTCAGAGTCGCTCCTTCTGTCTTTTCTCCCATTTTACAGTTATTACTTGAGTTAAGGGCACACAGTGATCATATTAGGATTTAGCAAAAAGCAAGCCTGCAGCAAAGTTTATTTCTCCATAGCTGCAATTAGGAAACAAATACTTAGGTAGATTGATTCTTCTGCATGTTTATCATAGAGCAGAAAAGCGCTGACCATGTAGCTGCTTAGTGATGCAAGCAAGAAGCCTAAGCGATAAAGCCCCACTGATACACCTCTTGTGGCTCAGCTGGGACCCACATTGTCATCACACGACACAAGAGTTGGAGCGGCTGCTCCAACTCAGCTGCTCACCCTGTTCTGTGAGCAGAAAGAACTTAGTGAAATGCATGGTTTAAATAACTTCCTCATCAAAACCTTCCTTCTGTTTTTTGTGCTTTCAAATAACTAATCCGAATTTCCAAAAAATTAACATTTGAATTTAGCTGTAATTCTCAACTGACCTTTTTCCCTGTACTAACGTTTGGTTTCCCTGTGTGGCGTGTTTTCTGAGCGTTCCCACTTTCAAGCATGGAACGTGCAGGTGATTTGGAAAGTGTAGGCAGATCTGAGAAAACGAGCCTGTTACAGAAGAACGTCATCACAGCGAATACTTTTGGAAGCTTAACAAAACTAACCCAGCTGTCCTTTTATCTTTTTTTTAATTAATAATTCCTTTGTTTTAATTAATAGCAGCATAGTTTATGGGTTTGGAGACTTGCATGAGTATTTTAGCCCCCTTATACGTTCCTACAGTTTTGAATTCATCCTACAGAAGTAACCATAAAACTCAAGAGGGGTAGGTGAACAGGCGCCAGAACTGTCATTGACAACGGATATGACATTTCCCAGCAGTGACGAGTGGAATCCCTTGTAACATAGTACTTGTCTGCTCTGTGTCGGTGTGTTAACCAGGCCTGCCAGTTCCCTTCTCTTGTGATTCTGAGGACTGTTCCTCCAGAGCTTAGCTGGCTCTAGGGGAGCATGGAGGCCACTGTGCCCACAGGCAGAACCAGAGTTCCACGCAGTGCTCACCTGAGTCACAGGATCCCCTATTACTGTATTCTAGCTACAATGTTATATTACATAGTATAATGAGACGATATCACGAGTACACATGTAATGATGATGCATATTAACATTCTCATAGGAGTGGTTAGAGAAGCCGATGCCTCATTTCTACATTTTGTCATTAGCAGTGATCATCTAACGGTTCCGTGTATCCTTACAGAAATAAAGCAGCATATAAATAACTTGCCTCCTGACTTCTAATTCTGCTTGGTCGAATTGTTCTAAGGTGATACTGCAGATCCAGAAACCTGAATGACTTTTCCTTCCTTCAAGGACATACTCAGTTCAGTTCAATTACATGAATTATAAACAAGATAAAAGAAACCCATAACAGCACTTGGATCCAGTAAAAAACAATAACAATGAAAAACCCCACTCTGACCACAAATAACATTTCCC
Source organism: Bison bison bison (assembly GCF_000754665.1). NCBI lineage: Eukaryota > Metazoa > Chordata > Mammalia > Artiodactyla > Bovidae > Bison > Bison bison. The sequence continues at coordinate 6,890 of NW_011476738.1, read as the reverse complement.
AGATGTTGATCACCTTAAAAAGAGCACATTGCTTTCCGTTGGCCAGGGGTCGGCCAGAAAGGGAACTGCAGCTGAAGTGTGTCGAGAAGTCATCCCGTCTATGTTCTGACTGCCCTTCCCTGTGCCATGTGGAGCCCTGCTGTGCCTCAGCGGCCACTCCTCCACTGCCAGGCCTTCAGAAGGAGGTGATCTTGCTCAAGGACACCAGTCATTTGGGAGGCTGCTCATTGGGGCCCCTCTGCCTCGGGTGGGGGAGGTGGAGATGGTGTGGACAGAGGTAGAGGTAGCTTCTAGATCATGGCTCATGGCCACACCGCTGAGGCTCAGGTTCTTGGGGCATCCAACCTGCCCACACCACGTAGTTGTTTCAGGATGGTGCCGGAGGCCCAGTGACACAGGTGTCTGCTGCAGGCTCCTCAGGTGGAAGGACATTTCAGCTAAAGGCGGAGGTCTTTGGAGGAACTCTCACACCCGGGGTAGTGAAAGGACAGAACATGTTTGAAGCTAGCATTTGCCACGTTATGAATCAAGACCTGTTTGTAGCAAGTTATTTCTATGAATGGAGAACAGCCTCTTGTGTGTTTCCCTAGAGAAATTAGCAGTTTAAAATCATTTAAACTCTGTTTATAAGAGTCTATTGGGTCATCTCCTGGGGCCCCAAGAAGTAGGGGTGAGGTGGGGAGTTGAGATGGTGGCCCTCTGCTTCCTAAAGGAGCTGGGTGATGGGCAGTGGCAAGGGTGGGGGCCCCAGGGGGAAACCCTGACACAAGTGCCCCCACCTCTGCTGCTTTGGCACGGAAATCCTAGGCCTTCACTGCACTGGGACCTGCATCTCTGACGGCATTCCCTCCCTTCCTGTTCTCTCTTCATCCCACTGAACTAGTTCTTAGCTCTCCAGTCGACTGATGGCTCAATTACCTCTCAGCCCTTCTCCATCATCACCTCCCCGAGATGCTACACCCTATCACTGACCCCATCTTGTTGTCCTCAGTCCCGTCACCCTTTGCTTCCCATCCCACTCGGCATGCAAAACCCTGGCCTATGCCAAGGCTAAAGAGCTCTGCGGAGAAAAAGCTGTATGACTGGACTGCACAACCCTGCCTGAGATCACCTGTAGCCCCCTCCACCCTTCCTGCCATTCCCAGGCTCTTCCTTTGTCCCCCAGCAACAGGCCTGCCAACACTGGGCCCCCAGATATTGCGTAACACTTGAAAAGTACCTTATACAATTATATCAAGTCTTCACAGCCAACACTGGCACTAATGCCCCAATTTTCCACGTGAGAAAACTGAAGGTCACACACACCCCTGGGCACACCTCTAGCCCAGGCTGTAAGGCTTATGACATGGCCTTGTCATAGGGGAGAACACTGTCTGTCCACTACATCACAACGAGGGAAGCACCACGCTCAGTGCTCAGTAGTCAATTTTAACAATGACAACCTAAGACTCAGGAGGAAGGAGGGGAAATTCTAGCTACAGAATTTTCAGCAGAGAACCCTCTTCTCCCTCATAATGAAGGGGATCAGAGTATCAAGAACATAATCTACTTTTTGGTAACAAGGTAAATTCTGCAGCCATACTGCCTGGATTCCAATCCTGGCTGCACTGCCACTTCCTAAGTATGAGACCTTGGGCAGGTCACCTAACTTCTCTGAGCTGGCTTCCTCGCCTGTAAAACAAGACAGAATTCCTACCTTGCAGAGTCACATGCACATTACATGATTATACAAATGCTTATTTATTAAGCATGGCAACCGACTGGCACGCAAGAAAAGCAACATCCAAGAAAACCATTCAACAAACATTAGCAATTATTTTTATCTCTAGCACCAAAGATAGTATATTACCCACCACAAAAGCCAAAAAGACTTTTAGAATCAGACTTGAATTTGAGCACCAGATCTTCCTCTTTCTAGTTGTATAACATTGAATAAATACCCACCTCCACGAATCTGTGTCCTAGGTAAAAATGAATACCCACTTCACAGGGTTGTTGTGAGGGTTTAAAATGATGCCTCTAAAGTACCTGGCATATAGAACATGTAACTACGGTTATTACAACAGTCTGAGAAATTATGAGACAAGCCTATCCAGGAACAGTCAAAAGTAGACTGGTGGGAAGGGAGATGGAGGTCAAAGTGGTCTGCAACCAACCAGGCCTGTGGAACAGTGGGGGTGGAGGTGGGCATATTGGATATTCCCTGACAAGACATGCTGGACAGTCTGCCTTCAGGCTTGTGCTTCTTGGCACCAGCTGCTGCTACAGTTCCATGCCCATTTCTCAACCCTCTAGCTCCTGCCACAGGGAGTCAGTGACTCCTGAGAACTGAAGGCCTTCAGTGATTGGAGGCCAGCCTCCAACTCACCACAGCAGAGGGCTCAGAGGTCCATGTCGTGTGTAGTCACCTGGTGGGCCTGTAGCCACCTCAGCTGGGATTCAGGTCTTCAGACTTGTCCAGCATCCTTTCCAGTGTCCTTACTGCATTTTTGTGGTTGTTGGGGATTGAAACTGTTGCAAGGCTTCACTGCACACGAGGGAGGGGAGAGGGGTGACACTGGGAGAGGCCAGGGGCCTATTGCTCAGGGGAGTGGACACCAAGAGGTTCTCCAAGAAAAAAAAAAAAAAGGTTTTCCAGAGAGCAAGGGAAACGTGAGGTGACCAGTGTATCCCCAGAGGACACCAGCCTATGCCAAGTGTGGAGGCTGGGTCAGTGTCAACACCTCAGAGCTGTCAGGAGGGTGCTATATTGGTGTTTTAGGTTGCGTGCATACCAAGGAATGCCCTGGTTCAGCAATCCTAGTGCATCGCCCGGCATGGAATGCCAAGTGGGGAACGGCTGCCACTATTCTCAAAGCACCAGATGCCACAGATCAGGGATAAAAAAGGACTGCACCTTTATCCAACACAAAACCCAGTGGAGTGGAACATGTTTCCAGAGTAGAAGCTAAACATTTACGGGCAGATCCAAATGGCGGTTTGGCCACACACAGTAACAGTGATGTCCTGAAGTGATGTCACGTGCGGGCAACGGAGCACAGTGACTCCCAGAGCACATGCGCAGACTGTCAAAAGCAACTGTGTTTTCGTGTGGCCAGCACCAGATGTGAGCTTGAAAAGGGATGCACAGGGGGGAATGGGGAGTGACTGCTTAAGGGAGTGGGTTTCTTTTTAGGGTAATGAAAACATTCTGGAACTAGATAGCAGTGATAGTTTCACATTTTAAATGTACTAAATGCCACTCGTACATTTTTCCACAGTAAAAAGAAAGATACTTTAATTACTGGCCTCAAATATAAGTCAGAGCCATCACAGGCAGGAGTAACAAGCACTGAAACAGGTGCAGGGAGAAAAGCA
>NW_011476738.1:0-1218 GCF_000754665.1 Bison bison bison | reverse complement strand
GATCTGTGTGCTGCAGAGCAGCCAGTGGATCAGGAGTGCAGAGGAGTCCACTGTCTGAAATGAACCTACTCTGTGTATTAACAATTGGTCATGTCATGAATGTTCTCAAAACTAACAATGAGGGGCTCTTCAACCTAGTTTTAGACCCACCACTGTCTTCTCCCTCACCTCCAAAGTTACATGGTGCCAAGCCCTGGCACAGCTGGAAACAGAGGAGGGTTGAAGGTCAACTACCTTTCAAACGAAGTGGAAACAGGAGAGGGCCTTACCTGATGGAGCTGGCACAGATTTGCTTCTGTTTTTGTTGTCTATAGGTGGCTGGTGACTCAGGCAGGATGTCACGGAGCCTCTCAGCTGGAGTTTTGGGCTCTCAGGAGGGAAACTGGACACAGGTGGTTCTGTCTCTCTTGAGAAGTTGATGATTCGGTCACACACCCACTTCTGAACCTCTGAATGTGAACTCCCGGAAGGCCGCATGGTGCTGCTGGTTTCCACCTTTCCAGTTTTTGCTGCTCGGTTGGTTGGTCTTTTGGTGGAGGATCTGGAACGAGATATTTGGTTATAATCCTGATTGTCCCCAAACCAAGGCTTTGCCTGACAGAAGCTTTATTATTTTCTTAATACACTAAAACTCAAATTCGAGGATAACTGTGGTCCACAAAATTGATGATAGAAATAACTGAAGAAGTTTAGAAGAGTTTAACCTTCAAGTCAAATTTAGCTAGATCATGAATTATCTGAGTTATTTGGTCTCTGGGATTTAAAAAAAAAATCAGTTTCCACTTCTGAAATGGTGGTATTTATGGCAGAAACTGTGATGTCACTTTCAAGGTTACACTATAAAATGGCTCCCAGATATCCTTCCTCAGTGGCAAGTAACATTCTTTTTCAGGCAATCACCCAATGAGCCTTCCTTTCTAAGAATTTGGTCCTGTTCTTCTGACCTTATCTCTGCCCCTCAGTTTCCCAAATGTACAATGAGGACTTTAATATCATGCCCAGAGTTGCAATGGGAATTTAGACAGATAAAATGTCTGTTATACTGCAGTCACTCAACGTCCCCTTCCCTGATTGTATGAGACAACATTAACCAGTGTGAATAAAAACTCAGAATGCAATCAGGTATTTCTGGGTTGAATTTACGTTCTGCCCTTGAACTGTGGGATGCTGGGTTGAATAAGGCTCATAATCTCTCCATTTCTCAGTTTTCTTTCATTA
>NW_011476737.1:4467-5671 GCF_000754665.1 Bison bison bison | reverse complement strand
GTGTCCCCCCCCCCCCACCTTTTCCCTCCCTGAGGACCTTCAGCAGTCCCCACACCAGGTGTCAAATGTCTTTGTAGTAATTACCTACAAAGAAAGATACAGGCTACTGGGGAACCCTGAAGCTTGAAAATATCCTGTTGCCATAGCCAAAGCTGGGCTCTTCCCCCTTGATATTGTGGATGTTTGAGGGGTTCACACTTGGCATTGTTGGGTGCAGGGTGGCATCACTAGCCTCCACCCACTGGATGCTGAGACAACACAAGCGGTGTCCAGACATTGCCAAGTGTCTTGGGGTGGGGAGGGGATCACCCCTGGTTGAGAACTACTGAGCTCAAGCAAGCACTTTTATTGCATTGAGTGAGAGCTTGCTGTAGATGAGACATCAGTAAGTCTGGCATCACATTCAAAGTATCAGGGGTGCCCTAAAACGACAGTAGGTTTTACTGTCTAGGCTGGTAGGTAGGTTTTACTACCTAGGCTGGTAGGTAGGTAGATAGGCGATAGATACAGAGATGGATCAGTGATGAGTGGATGGCCGGATGGATAGATGTTACAACGGGAATGTCGACGGATGATGGATGGGTGGGTGGATGAATGGATAAATAGAGGAGATAGATGACAGCCCTCCTCCTCAAGACCAGCTGGACCCAGGCAGCAGTTTATTGAGAGCTGGGTCAGCTGTGTCTGCCAGAAAGGCTGCATGCAGTCCTAGCAGGTTTCCCTCAGTAGTCCCACCATTGCTTAAAATGGGATTTTGAGATCATTCTTTGTTTTTCCTTTCCCATGCTTGAAATCTGCTGTTCCTTTCTTCATGAAACGAAGCTCATTGTCCCTCCTCGTCCTGGAATGAGATTCCATGTGAGCAGACTTTGAATTGCTGGAAGACTCCCCCTCTTTGTGCACTCCCCCTCCCCTGCAAACCTACAGTGGCTGCCTCCCCCTTCCTGAGCACCCCCCGCCCCCCGCCTCCGCCAGGCTGCCCTTCTTCAGAGATAGCAGCTTCTCTCTGTGCTTCATTGTCCTTTCCTGCCTGTCTGTCCTTCCCCCTCTCCTGAAGCCAGGGATCTTGTCTGCTTCATCAGCGGCCCCAAGCCCAGTGCCTGGGCCTGGCGGGTAGTAGGTGTGCAAGTGTTGTCGAACAAAGGCATCTGTGGCCCCAACCTCAGGCTGGATGTAGCCTGATGGCAGCTTGGAGGGGGAAGCG
>NW_011476737.1:0-1024 GCF_000754665.1 Bison bison bison | reverse complement strand
GGCAAGTTCCTTTGTCTCAATGGGACTCAGTTTCCCACTGTGTAAATCAAGCAGGTTAGACCAAAACATTTCAGAGTGTGATAGCTATTTTAACTCCCTCAACCCACGTGTGTTATCTGTCACACTGCCCTGGGGACTTAGGAGATCACTGAGGGGTTGTCTGTGTGTGTTGTCATTGGAACAGAGGTAAGGAATGGTATTGGGACATATGTGACACTTTTGGGGAATATGTGACATGGCCAGCTCTGCTTTGTAAGGACAGTTCGGTCACACAATATGAATTAAAATCTGGTTCTGAGTGGTTTTCTTTTATTTGCTTTGGCTTCCTATTACTGAGGCTTTGTAAAAGATAATAGGGATTAAAGAGATATGATCTTCTGCCTTTTTTATTTTAGGTTCAAAAAGGTCAATAATGAGAGATGAAGATTTTCTAGAACCCCAGGCCTCCGGGAACTTTTTAGTCCAGAGCGCATCTTAATTAAAGCGATAAATACTTCCTTGGCCTGTCAAGCCAGAGAAAGGAGAGGGCAAGCCAGGTCCTCAGAGGGGCTCAGTCCATCTCTCCATCTCTTCTTTTGTAGCTGGGATGGAGAGTCTGTTGTCCCCCAAAGACATGGTCACGTCCTAAGCCCCAGAACCTGTGGAGATGGGACCTTATTTGCAAATAGAGCCTTTGTAGTGTCATCAAGGTAAGATGCAATCTTACAGGAGTAGGGTGGCCCTCGTGCAATATGCCTGGTGTCCTTTATAAGAAGAGAGAGAGACAGACGCATACCAGGTGGAGACACAAGCTCAAAGGGACAAGGCCCCATGATGATGCAGGCAGAAACTAGACTTATTTGTCTATAAGCCAAGGACTGCCAGTGATGCCAGAAATGGGAAAACTAGAATCTGCCTTCTGGCCTCCAGAACCAGGAGAGAAGAAAGGCCTGCAGCTTAGGTCCCCTGAGTTCATGGCACCACCCGTGCTCCCAGGCTGCCTGCTGATAAAAATGGCTCCCAGCTTTGTGAAGGGATGGGTGTT
>NW_011476736.1:19534-20547 GCF_000754665.1 Bison bison bison | reverse complement strand
GGGAGTGGAAGGGATGGGACCCTTTCACACTAAGGCAAGGAGAAAGCCTGACATCACCCTGCTTCGCCTGTACCCATCTTCAGCAAGTGTGGAGCCATGGGTGCTGAAGGTGGCATCACAAGATGGTACCCACCTGGATTTCTGAGTCACTTACTGCCTTGGAAGGAAGTGTCCCTGGAGCATCTCTAGAACTGCAACAGACTTTATGTGAGTAAGAATGAAGCCATGGGCAGTGGTTCTTACTATAGCATTCCCTACTGTATCATAACTAGGATAGGTATATTCTCAAAGCGAAGATATTTAATATATTAAAGGTGATTTCATAAATGTAATCATTAGACCAAGAAAGAGATCACTGTGTTGATTTGACAGCACATCTAATATTAACATATATATAACTGAATTTTTATATTCCTAATCCCAAAAAACTTTCTAAATTTATGATCAAATCTATGTAATATTTATTTTGTCTGAAACTTAATTTGAGGGCGTACTAGCTACAATTACCCTGAGGAATTTCTGGCATCAGACATCAAGTCATTGAATCACTGAATCATGAAGATGGGGAAAAAAGAGGAAAAACCAAAGACAATCTTATTTTTCCTAGCCCAGGCCCACAAATAATCCTTACCTCTTCTCACTCACTCACTCACACACACACACATACACACAGACACACGGAGGCACAGAAACAGATACTTAATCCACTCTATGCCTGAGCTCTGCTAAGTATCAAGAATAGCTAAGAAGACATGATCGCTACCCTGTGGGAGGAAGTAAGGGGGGAGAAAATCACACAAATAATTCTGGTAGAGTGTAATAAGATTCATGATCCAGGCTATGTTGGGAATTCAGTGGAAGGAGAAACCAATTCTACCCAGGGGAAGGTGACAATGTCATCAGAGAAAAGGTGACACAAGGGACTTTCCTGGTGGTCCAGTGGTTAAGACTTTGCCTCCCAATGCAGGGGGTGTGGATTTGATCCCTGGTCAGCGAGGTGAGATTCCCACATG
>NW_011476736.1:15901-16176 GCF_000754665.1 Bison bison bison | reverse complement strand
TTGCAGTCCAAGGGACTCTCAAGAGTCTTCTCCAACACCACAGTTCAAAAATACCAATTTTTTGGCAATCAGCCTTCTTTATGCTCCAACTCTCATATCCATACATGACTACTGGAAAAACCATGACTAGACAGATCTTTGTTGGTAAAGTAATGGCTCTGCTTTCTAATATGCTGTCTAGGTTGGTCATAGCTTTTCTTCCAAGGAGCAAACATCTTTTAATTTCAAGTCTTCAGTCACCATCTGCAGTGATTTTGGAGCCTAAGAGCTCAAAG
>NW_011476736.1:13646-15801 GCF_000754665.1 Bison bison bison | reverse complement strand
TTTTGCACTATTTTTTTTCTTGACTGCTTCTCCTTTATTTCTACATTCTCTCCTTTTCCTGATTAGCAACTGTTTCAATCTGCCCTTTGAAACTCAGGAAACCTCTAGGAGGCTGAAGTCTTTTTGCTACAAATAAGAAATGATGGACACAGAAAGGCTTTTGTGCCCAGGAGGGCCCCACAAGGTCCCACTAGGTTTCACAATCAGACCAGAGAGCAAGCTTTAAACTGTAGGTTAGACAGTCATCAATACAGAGATGATTGCTTCAAGCTGTGGGAAATGATGAGCTGTGCAAGAGAAAAAACAGAAAGAGAAGAGCAAAAGGCCAGGATTGTGAAGAGAACAAAGATCTACATTTAACAACCAAACATGGCACTTTCAGTCATTCACCAAATACAGATATTGTTAAATATAAAAGATTATCCCCTGTACAATTTTCTAACATTGTAAATTCATTCTCAATTTATCTGCTCTTTTTAAAATCTTTATTAATGCCTAACAGGTACAAAGCATGGGTCAGGTAGTAGGAACAGAAAAGTACCTGGTTCCTGTGCTCAAGTGTTTCTAACTTATTGAGCAAGGGCATGAATATGAAAAGAACTGTGACACTGAATGACAACTGGGGAAGAATGAAGATGAAGTAGGTCTAAGAAGTAACCAAGCTCAAAGTTACATGTTAAAATAGAGAAGTTACATATATAATGCATATGGGATACTTTAAAATCTCACTTTATTGCTCTATAGTAGCTATAGAGAGTATTCTCAAGCCTGCGGGATGGAAGCGACAGCTCTTAAATCTTACTCCTCTATTTTCCACCATTGAATAATGCAAGCATTAAGTATGTCCAAAGGGGTACCATGGTAAAATCAATACACCTGGCTTTGACTTATGATTACTCCACTCTCTACAACATGCTATGAGTAATCTTTTTCAATGTTACTCCACTGGACAAAATCAGCTATCCATTGTGCTACTTATACATGGAGAAAAGTAAATTTATCAGTAACATCTCCTAGACAAATTTCCTCTCATATATCAGAAAATTTCTTCTCATCTATCAGATGTCCTTTTCATCATAGGGGACTGGAATGCAAAAGTAGGAAGTCAAGAGATACCTGGAGTAACAGGCAAATGTGGCCTTAGAGTACAAAATAAAGCAGGGCAAAGGCTAACAGAGTTTTGCAAGAGAACGCACTTGTCATAGCAAACACCCTCTTCCAACAACACAAGAGAAAACTCTAAACAAGGAAATCACCAGATGGTCAATACTGAAATCAAATTGATTACATTCTTTGCAGGCAAAGATGAAGAAGCTCTATATGGTCAGCAAGAAAAAAAAAAGACCAGGAGTAACTGTGGCTCAGATCATGAACTCCTTATTGCCATATTCAGACTTAAATTGAAGAAAATAGGGAAAACCACTAGACCATTCAGGTATGACCTAAATCAAATCCCTTACAATTATACAGTGGAAGTGAGAAATAGATTCAAGGGATTAGATCTGATAGAGTCCCTAAAGAAGTATGGACAGAGATTTGTGACATTGTATAGGAGGCAGTGATCAAGACCATCCCCAAGAAAAAGAAATACAAAAAGGCAAAATGGTTGTCTGAGGAGGTCTTACAAATGGCTGAGAAAAGAAGAGAAGTGAAAGGCAAAGGAGAAAAGGAAAGATATAGCCATTTGAATGCAGAGTTCCAAAGAATAGCAAGGAGAGATAAGAAAGCCTTCCTCAACAATCAGTGCAAAGAAATAGGAAAACAATAGAATGGGAAAGATTAGAGATGTCTTCAAGAAAATTAGAGATACAAGGGAACATTTCATGCAAAGATGGACCCAATCAAGAACAGAAATGGTATGGACCTAACAGAAGCAGAAGATATTAAGAAGACGTGGCAAGAATTGTACAAGAAGAACTGTACAAAAAAGATCTTCATGACCCAGATAATCATGATGGTATGATCATTCATGTAGAGCCAGACATCCTAGAATGTGAAGTCAAGTGGGCCTTAAGAAGCATCACTATGAACAAAGCTAGTGGAAGGTGATGGAATTCCAGTTCAGCTATTTCAAATCCTAAACGATGATGCTATGAAAGTGATGCACTCAATAGGCTAGCAAATTTGGAAAACTCAGCAGTGGCTACAGGACTGG
>NW_011476736.1:10724-12237 GCF_000754665.1 Bison bison bison | reverse complement strand
ATTGTGCTAAGGCAAAATTACACACTGCAAAGTAAAAAAAAAAAAAAAAAAACTAGTTTTTAGACAAATCTCCTGATCCAAAAAAATTCAGACAGAACAGTTAAGAAAAATCTCTGCTTCTGAAGAGAACAACCTTGGGGGAAGCTTTCACAGATGATAAAGTTAGCAGTCACCATGATTGAAAAGGGACATTATACTTTAAAATGTAACGCTGTTAGGACAGATGTGGTTAGGAAAAGAAGAAAAAAAAACTATACTGCATAGATCTAGAAAACTAAAATAGAAATAAAAATGCCTACTTAGCCATATTTTCCTAGGAGTTAGTCTGTTTATCCCCTTTAAGTTAAGCAGGGAAAGAAGATTTGGGTTGAAGATGTCCTCCCTGTCAGCAGGTTAAAAAGTGATCAACAGTCAGACGAATTCTCATAAGCTGATGGGGTTTTATTACACTCAATTATTTACTGCTCCTTGAAGGTCCCTTCTCCCCATTGCCTTTCTTAGAAATGAAAAACATCCACCAAGCTACACAAGTTTTACAATACACATAAAAATCCAGATTTTACTCCCAGCCAGTGTTTCATAGGGGCACAAGACTCTGTCTTAATAGTAGTAGAATTTAAGAATTAAGAAGGTATTGAGTGTTTATATAACAAAAAGCTTCTTGCATTTATTTTCAATTCACCAGCTATCTAACAAATGAGTTACCTATGGAATCCAGGTACAAGCAAGCCTTGGTTTTCCAATTCCTTTAAGACTAAACATTTTCTTCCTCAGAGTACGTTAGAGTTAACCAGGCTTTTGTTAGGGTAGGGACTGGTTTTGCGGTGATCATCAAGGAAGGTGCTTTCCCTGGGTTTAGATAACTGCTGCTTCATAATCAAGACTAGTGCCATGTAGTAAGAGATACCTAAAAAGAGGATTATTTAAAAATCAGAATTCTAAGGAAAGAGAACACATATTTAAAATTCTGCAAAACCTGAAGAAAGGAGCAGTTGAAGACAGCATATAAGTAATTAGACAAGTCTTTCATTTGTCCATGAAACATTTATAGCACAAAATCATATAAATTCTACTCCACATAACCAATGTGACTGAGTCCCTAAACCATCCAGCTGGATTTGGAAGTAATTTGGCTGCCGTAGAAGCCATACCGTGGATCACAAGGGTTGATTTGGTGAATCTGATGCTTTGCAAGTATTTCATTCTTTCATGTGAATTTCCCTAGAAGCTGTGTAATTGACAAAAAGTGTAACTGATAGGAGGCATGCACTCTTCAGACAAAGATACACAAGTACTAAGCTTCAGGCCAGACTGTGCTTACCAACCCTCCTTGCAATCCACCAATATCTCACCTTTCAAAACTCATCAGCAGGAAATTTATCATCATTTTCTTGACACTATTAATTAAATGGATTATAGTGATTTATACCTGCGACTACTTTGAGTGAATTATTTTTATAATTTTCTATCATGCTATCCACAGGACTTCTAAAACAACCACCACTATAAGGAG
>NW_011476736.1:9921-10624 GCF_000754665.1 Bison bison bison | reverse complement strand
CAGAGGATTTACTTGGAAGTTAACCTAAAACCACATTTAGTGAATGAGAGACATCTTTTATTCAAAAACTAAACTACACTTTAAATGTCTGTAATTATCATTACACATTTTTAAAGTCTTAGGACTTTAGAAGCTGCAAGGTTGATAACTGTCACTTTATTGCCTCAGAAATAAGTTATCTCAAAGCAAATAGGAAAACAACATTCAACAATCCAATCAAGATCAAATTTAATTGGGCACATCTTAAGGGTCAAGCATCCAACAAGACAACATTGATTAAACTCTCTCAGCCAAGATCAGTCGAAGAGATGTCAGCAGAGTTACCACAAGAGAGAACAATCCAATTCTAAAATGTCAACAAACAGAATTCTGTGGGATCTGGGTTTTCACATTGCAATGGATAGATCCTGAATATACTGATTTCTATCTTACACAAGTTTGGGGGAAATCTCTGTGATTATTTTTGCCTTATATTTGGGAAAATTAATAATTACTCACTTATATGAGTAATCAAAAAAGATGACCCACTTTGGGTTTGGTGTTGGTTAGCTTTACTGGGCCAAAGGAAGACAATCAGCAGAGCCAAGCAGCTGAATAAATATCAGGTATCATTTAAGAGACTTCAGAAAGACTACAAACATCTTATTTGCCAGCTTGCCTCATGTCTGAATTTCCATCAACATTAAATCACTTTTTTGTCCTC
>NW_011476736.1:9354-9821 GCF_000754665.1 Bison bison bison | reverse complement strand
ACTATAAGGAGCACTATGTAAATATGTAAGTGGCCACCAACTTTGGAAACTTCTGTAATAATGAAGTTTTCATTGTAAATGCAGACTTTTTCTAATCAAAATTATAAATAAATCCTGCCATAGTCACCTTCAAGCCTTCCAAGCTTTAAGTTTACACTAGCCCTGTTCCATCATGTCCAATTTTAGATATTAAATATTTAATACTAAGATTTCTTCTATTTGCATGAGCAGAAAATGTGTTTCCTGGGTCCTAGAACCCAAGCTATTAACCTTATTAAATAACTAAGCAATTTGTTCTCTTCAAATACTGACATAACATGAACTGACAGCTTAACCATTCCACCTTAAAGACTATCTTATTTTTTTAATTTGCCTGGACTCCATGCTTTTTAGGTTTACCTCACTGAGTAGACACAAGTCAACAACTGCTGTTCAGAGCAATTGAGCATTTCTGAGTGTTTGCTGTG
>NW_011476736.1:5161-8793 GCF_000754665.1 Bison bison bison | reverse complement strand
GGGTAGCCTATCTCTTCTCCAGGGGATCTTCCTGGCCCAGGAATCGAACCAGTGTCTCCTACATTGCAGGCAGATTCTTTACCAGCTGAGCTACCAAGGAAACCCACTAGGTTGCTTGCTGATGGTCAATAAACTGTGCTCTTATTTACTAGAGAGCTTTCACTATCACTGTTGATGCTTTTGAAATGTAATCTCCTACTTACCTCAGGCAAATATCTTGAGAGACACCAGTATGAAATTTCACCAGTATCATATTAGCAATTCTGAGAAAAGGCAGGTTTCAGGCTGAACTTGCCTGGTACCTCAAGGACAATTGTTCCAATGAAACCTCTTATCCCTGACACCCTTGATGGATGCAACAAAAAGAGACCCTAATGTTATTTAGTTATTTAGTTTCACTCCTCACCATCTCCTCATCCCCAACCAACTCTTTCTCCACCTGAAAATCTTCCAAAACTTTTATTTCTGGAGCTGTGATTCAATGGTGTACTGAAGCTGGCTCCTCTGGGCCTGCTAGGCAAGTTGGGCAAATCTTCTCGCCAGTTTATATATTCAGTAATGTTGGTAGCCTGAAATCAACCCAAGGCACAGTACTTATACTATAAAAATCAGCAAACAGTACAAATCACAACCTTTTAAAAATGATGAGCCAATTTTTTAAACATTTACCAGCACACCATTGCTATATTTAAGAGAAGAAACCTCACACTCTCGCAAAATTAGTTTCTTCCTTTCATTCTTATTTTTTAAATCAGCTAAAATCTGCTTCTCCAAAGATATCACCATTTATCATGAAACCCTCTCAAGTTGAAGTAGGTCATTTTACCATATTCCTGTTACAGAATTCCTCCAGAATTCCTCCTGTAAAATTTTATTTTCCGCTTTAAAGCATTTTATTGAAGGAATACTTTCTCTTCACACTATTATATCATCCATCTGTAATCATTTGCCTCATTGTATTAAATTTTCTAATGCATCTGCCTCCTTAATTTCCTGAAAGCTACTTGAAGACAGGAGCCATGTTATACTCATCTTTGTATATCCAGAAGATTCTTCTTGCTTCCTCAGTTCAGTCCAGTCTCTCAGTCGTGTCCAGCTCTTTGCAACCCCATGGACTGCAGCACACCAGGCTTGCCTGTCCATCACCAACTCCTAGAGATTGCTCAGACTCACGTCCATTGCGTCGGTGATGCCATCCAACCATCTCATCCTCTGTCGTCCCCTTCTCCTGCCTTCAAGCTTTCCCAGCATCAGGGTCTTTTCAAATGAGTCAGTTCTTCACATCAGGTGGCCAAAGTACTGGAGTTTCAGCTTCAGCATCAGTCCTTCGAATGAACACCCAGGACCGATTTCCCTTAGGATGAACTGATTGGATCTCCTTGCAGTCCAAGGGACTCTCAAGAGTCTTCTCCAACACCACAGTTCAAAAGCATCAATTCTTTAGCACTCAGCTTTCTTTATAGTCTAACTCTCACATCCATACATGACTATTGGAAAAAACCATAGCTTTGACTAGATGGACCTTTGTCGGCAAATGTCTCTGCTTTTTAACATGCTGTCTAGGTTTTGCTGTCTTGCTTCCTATTGCTGTCTTGCTTTCTGTTGCTGTTTAAAAACCACTGCTCTTCTCATCCTCCTATAGAAACATTTCCACTTTCAAGACTGTATCCCCTGGTTCTACTTCCCTCTGCATCTCCTCCTAGTCATATGTGCATCTTGTGCAGCTCCCTCATACTCAATGAGATCTTACTGCTCTCCTTTCAAAACTAAGTTTGCTCTCATGCTGACAACTTCCAACATCCTTTAGGATGTCTCATGCAACTTAGATAACAAGGATCCATATTTTTTCAACTCCATTCTCCCTTAGATACTATCTCCTAACACCATGCCCCAGACCTTCATTGCTTTGGGAAATTTTCTACTTAAAATATACTATGTGGAAGGAAGAATAATTTTCCCTCTGCCCTTCCAGGTTCTTGGCTGAGACCCCTTGGAATAAAAAACGGAGTAATAGCAGACAAACAAAAGTTTTATAACATGCATACCTCTTGTATAAATGGGAGATATCCAGGAAAATGAAATAACTCTCTGAAATGGTCCAAGCCACCACCTTAAATACCATCTCCAGCTAAAGACAAAAGGAGATGCGGGGGTTGAGGATCAGTTAGGGGAAGCCATCAGGAAAAGCACAGAATCAATATAGCTGTTATGCTGATTAAACTCATTGCTGTCTCCACTGGTAAAAGTGTCTAGAGATTTAGAGTCATCCTTCTCTCCCATCACACAGAGAGGGAGTAACTTTTGAAAATGGTGATTTTCCTTATAAATGTAAATATCACTTAGAAAAGGGTAACTTCTGGTGGGTCTTCTGAGCTTTTCCTGTGTCTGCAGTTTCTTGATCATCAGCTCAAAATAGTCTACACTGAAGAGATATATTTTAGGGTAGCAATTCTGCTCCCTTTCAATGCCAAACTCCATGTTTCCACTGAATGAAACAACATCTTACACTTACTGTTTATTTTAGCCATTTAGCCAGGGTACCTACAATATTTCCTTCATTCTTCCTTTTTCTCTCAGGATATCAAACTCTTTCAGTTCAACAAATTTCCCTATAAAACTTAAATTTCATGAAGAGTCATTTCAGTCACTTTCTTGCCAGCACTTCCAACTCATTTAATCTGTTATCCCTCACTGATATTGACCCTGACTTCTCGCCACCATGCATGAGTACTAGCAGCCACCTTCTCTCCTCCTATAGCTAGTCTACTAAGCCTGCAGAGAGCAAGAAGAAGAACACTGTACAGATAGCTTCCATAACAGAGTCATGGTCTCCAACTGCAGGTGGCCTCCAAGTGCCTCTCAGCAATCCTTTTATAAACACCTAACCTGCTCTTGCTTCATTAAAATTTTTTTATGTGGTAAATTATACATAATATTTATCATTTCAATCACCTGTGTCTTACTTTGATTTTTACAAAAGCTCTTCTGAGCATTTAGTACTCTGCTAGAAATCCCTACCCTTTCAGGGGACAAACTTCTCCCAAATTACAGCTATAAATAAGGTTCTTATGTAAGGCCACCACTAAAATGCACAGAGTCCAGAGGAAGAGTATACATGGAGGCCTTAAGGTACAGCCTATACATTCTTTTTCTCCCCTAGCTGGCTCTTGCCTATACCATGGGGAACAACAAACCTATGGACAACCCAACCAGCATGGTTATGCTCCATTTACATGCCCCAGACAGATGCCTCTTGGCCACTCCTCAGACCCAAAGGTACTAATACCAGTGTCACAGCCCTCCCTCAGGAAGACAGCCTTTGGGAATAAAACTGTGCAGACCCTGAAAGTGGGTGGAGGTATCTGAGAAGAAAGTTCCAAAGTCTCAGGTACCTAGAATATGGTTGAAAATGGGAATCTCAGACTCGGGGTGAGCATATCCCATTAGCTGCATGGACTTCTCACCTCATAAAGAGGGTATGTTTGTGTGGGCTTAGTCGCTCAGTTGTGTCTGACTCTTTGTGACCCCATGGACTGTAGCCAACAAGGCTCCTCTGTCCATGGGATTCTCCAGGCAAGAATACTGGAGTGGGTTGCCATGCCCTCCTCCAGGGGATCTTCCCAACCCAGGGA
>NW_011476736.1:4479-5061 GCF_000754665.1 Bison bison bison | reverse complement strand
ACTTGTCTGCCAAAGCAGGAGACATAAGAGACGCCAAGGGTTCGATCCCCTGCAGGAGTCTAAAAGAATTTAGATACAGGGCCCAACCTAGGAACAATCGCCAGAAGTAACTACAAAGAATAAGAGCTAAGTGTGGATGAAGGGGGAAACTTAGAAAGGCCTGTTTGATCAAAGTCCTCTCTGTATCCCATTGTCTCTGCATAGCATGGCAAAATTTGCTTAATGACATCTGTTTTTCCCATCTTGCTACAAATTGTTCTTCTCCCCTGTGAAGTCTCAAGCCCAAAGCCCCCTTTCCTTCTCTCAGATGGCATATTAGCCTCAACTGCTTAATTGGTTTTTGGGTCTTGTGCTGCATATGTTTCATATGGCGCCCATGTGTGCTCAGTCCTTCAGTTGTGTCCAACTCTTTGCAACCCTATGGACTGTAGCCTGCCCGGCTCCTCTGTTCATGGAATTTTCCAGGCCAGAATTCTGGATTGGGTATCAGATATGGGGTCCCTATATATGATGGGGCCCTTATATGTACATAATCAAATTTGCTTCTCTCATATTAATCTGCTTCATGTCAACTTAATTCTT
>NW_011476736.1:3257-3333 GCF_000754665.1 Bison bison bison | reverse complement strand
TTAGCAGCAGCAGCATTCTTTCTTAAAATTTACTAAGAGATTCTTCTATTCAGTCATTTTTTTTTAATTTTATTTT
>NW_011476736.1:0-1068 GCF_000754665.1 Bison bison bison | reverse complement strand
GCTGGCCTGCTTTCAGCTTGAGGTCTTTTTCAATCTGGGGAATTTATGAATAAATCCATTTGGCTATAGAATCTGTTCATGATAAAGAGATAAAAAGTGATTCTCATTTTTGAGATACCAACAATAACAGCAGTACTAGCAGCAACAGCTATTCCAATTACAGCTCTGATCAGTGGCTATAAAAGTACCACTTTATACAGAAGCCCCATGAAAGTATCCCAGCATGGCAGCGTGATTCAAGGGGCTGTTTTTCTCCTCCTGATGTGTACTCTTACATTTGGGGGGATTTTTTATGTTTTTCTTTTCCCAGATGCTCTTAGGTTTCTGGTCAGTGATACTTTATCATAGATAGGGGGAAAAACAATACTTAATTAGGTTTTTAAAAGGTCTGACTTTAGCTTTAACCATAGTGATTTTATCACAGCATGGGCAGAGAGAGGAGAGAAGCCAACACAAAGTAGTGAAAAGGAAGTCTCAGCAGGCAAGATGGCAAAGTTTTTCAGTGAGAAAACTAGCTTGGACAGGATACACACAAAGCATCCTCTGGCAAGCAATTGATAATGTAAAACTTGGTATTTAGAGGCTATCTTTTATTCTAAGAATGCAAGGAACTTTCCAGGCTTGGAGTAATCACTCAGAACAACATCCACATGTGTTAAGAAGCAAATACTGATGGGTCCAACTTGCAAAGGAGAAAACAAGAAGGTGGGGCTATCTGGTCACATTGAAATATTGTCAACCAGGGTCTGTAAAACTAGATCGAGACATATATACAACAAGATATATGAAACTGATAAAATCAGGTGGTCCTATAATGTCAGAGAATGACAAATGAAGGGGCTGAGAGCACATTAACTAGCAATGGGCTTATACCCAATGGCTATGGTTTGGACTAACAGAAAGCACACATGACACAATATTTTCCCAAGGGTGTTGGTTTGATATTTGCGGATACTAAAATCCAAGGTAAAAGACGACTTCATTTTTGGTACTATTTCTGACAGGAAACCCCCAATGCACACATGTGCATCCCAATGCACAAACATACATGCATACACACACATACAC
>NW_011476735.1:54274-55321 GCF_000754665.1 Bison bison bison | reverse complement strand
GGATCTGTGGGCCAAACGATGGTGGTGGGCGCGCAGGTGAGCGAGGTAGGGCCGTCTGACCCCGGGGAGGGGGCCGGGGCGGGGCGGGGGAGGAAGGAATGGGCTCCGGCCAGATCCCCCATCCGAGGCTGCACCTACGCCTTTGGGGTGGAAATTCTCGCTAGTTGGGTCCCTGGCTCCCCAACTGAGAAGCAGCGCCCCCGCCCACCCCCTACCCCCTGCAAGAAGGAGACTTTCCTCCATCCTAAGATGCTGGACTTTTCACCCATCTCCTGGGAGGAGCCAGCGGGCCAGGACGCATAAATGCTTGTTCTTGCTGGGCCGCTAATGACCTGTCCGCTCCGTCACCCTGCCCCATGCTGTCCTTCAGGACCATTAAGTGGCATCACTGCCCTGGTGATGAAGGCTAACCACAGGGTGTTCCCTTAGGTACTTTCTGGAGACTCCGGACCTTCGGGGCTCCCAGCCATGCAGCAGCTGATCCTGTCCGAGCCGGACCACCCCAGGCCCGAGGGGGAGCTGCTGCCATGCCTCCGCTCCGCACCCCCCCAGCCACGGCCAAGCACACGGCCCTGACCCCGGGCGTCGGCAGCAGCCCCCAGAGGAGCCGTTTCCCGGGTCAGCCAGGCTGCCCCGGCCCTGAGAGCTGGCCCCCCGGACTATGCCATCCAAGTTGGTGAGCTTGGGGCATTCAGAGACCGCCTCCCAGCAGCCCACTGCCCAGGGGTGTCTGTGTCCTGAAGGCAGCATGCTCAAGGGACTGCTTCCGAACAGTGATGAAGAGCCTGTCCCCTGCCTGGGGTCCCCGGCTGCTGGCGGCCGTCAGGGACCCGAGAGGAGCCCAGAGCTCCCCCTGGATACCCCAGAGCAAGTCAGCAACGAGGACCCACGGGCCCAAGCGAGACCCTTCACCCC
Organism: Bison bison bison; assembly: GCF_000754665.1. Classification (NCBI taxonomy): domain Eukaryota; kingdom Metazoa; phylum Chordata; class Mammalia; order Artiodactyla; family Bovidae; genus Bison; species Bison bison. The sequence continues at coordinate 54,406 of NW_011476735.1, read as the reverse complement.
AAAGCCGCCGCCCCCGAGGCCCAGGCTGGAGCGGGCGCTGTCCCTGGATGAGAAGGGCTGGAGAAAGAGGCGTTTTCGAACCAGCCGCGAGGACCTGACTGTGCGGAATGGGGCCAGCCCCTCGGGGGGCTC
>NW_011476735.1:50399-51238 GCF_000754665.1 Bison bison bison | reverse complement strand
CTGTGAGAGCCTACAGTGGATTGAACCTGCAAAGACCAAGGCATCCCACGAAGCCTTTACAAGCTCCCAGTGCTGGCTGGCAAGGCGGAGGCCGGAGCCCTGGAGAAGGGCATGTCCCCCCCAAGTCTGCTTACAGTCCAGAAGCCCACCTCGACCTCTGCAGCCCTCCCAGGGCCTTGCGCTTAGAGGGTCCCCCCAAAAGCGCCAAACATCACCTGCCTGTCCCTTCCTCTCCGGAGGCCAGGAGCCTGAGGGTGTCTGTAGAGCCCTGGACATGGCAGGTTTCCCTGGGCTCCAGGGGCTCTCCGCACTGTGCTCCCCCCATCCCCCCCCAGGGTCCTGAGGCCACTCCAGCTCTGGGAGGGGGCTCCCGGCCCCAGAGGTGTGTTCTGCTCCCAGCCCCTCCCTGGGTCCATCTGCTGCAACCCCCGGCTCAGTCTGGCCCGTCTCCGCAGGAGCTACCTGGAGGGGAGCCTGCTGGCAACTGGGGCCCTGATGGGGGCAGATGAGCTGGCCCGTTACTTCCCGGACCGGAGCGTGGCCCTGTTCGTGGCCACGTGGAACATGCAGGGCCAGAAGGTGAGCGGGCACCGGCCCCACGTGGGACGGGATGGGGTTCCTTCTGGATTCTTCCCCGGGGCACGCAGAGGAGCCTCCTGGCCGTCACAGCGGCCCTCGCCCCCCTCTCTTACACGGCACAGATGCTTAGGTTTTCAGAGACGCTGTACGTGTCAGAACAATTCTAGGTTGACAGCAGGTTTGGGAGGAAGGAGCAGAGATTTGCCGAGAGCCCACCCCTCACCTGGCCTCCAAGTGGCTGCCCCCTTCACCCGTCAGGT
>NW_011476735.1:44811-50299 GCF_000754665.1 Bison bison bison | reverse complement strand
CAGGTGGCCCCGCTGTTCTACTCGCCCTGCACCACTCGTGCGAGTGCCTCCCAGATCCCCACAAGCGTGTGGGGACACGGGTGCCCCGATGCACACCGCGGGCGGGCGTCCACGCTGTGGTCCGGGTCTGTCTCCCGCCGTGTATCCCCGTGGTCGGGGCTCATGTCCATCCCGCCTGTGAGCCGGGGCCCCGGGACGACCGCAGCCAGGGGGCGCAGGGTTCACCCACTGATTTCTGGGGGAGCCCAGTAGGGGCTTTCTCTCCAGCCACCCCGTGTCTCCTGGGGGATCCCTTCCCACAGCTAGGGGTCTCCACCCCTGCGTGCGGGAGGCTCCGATTCTGGGGCCACCCACGGGCTTCCTCCGGACGGTGGGCGACCTAACGCCCAGCAGGGTTTCCGGCCCTGTCTGGAGTGCCTTCTGTCACCAGTGTGCGCCGAAGCGCATCCCGTCCAAAGAACAGAAGTGGCCACATCCCGGGCTCCCATCCTTCAGGGTGATGGGCGGGGCTGCTTCAGGACAGGCCCCTCCCCACAAAACCACCACCTGAACGGAAGTGCCGGCTGCTGGCTCCACTGTCACCGGGAGCCCCGGGCTGTCCGCGGCCTAGCCTGCACCTGGGGCCCAGAGCGCCCGGGCCGCAGCTGGTGGGGAGGTGGAGACCGCCGGCGAGGTGCCCACTTTCCTCCCCGGGGCTGCTGTGAGGGCAGAGGTTGGGGGGTTCCCCTTGTAGGCAGCCACGCCCGGGGGCCGGAAGCAGCACAGTTGCTGTACGTGGGCCCTGGCAAGGGGTGGGGCACAGGCCCTGCGAGGACAGGCCGAGGGAGGGGTGGGCAGCCTGCCCGGGCCAGCGGCTCCCCGTGTGTGGTCAAGGGTGTCCAGACAGCAGAGCTCCCGCCATGGGACCCCTGCAGCCCCTGCCAGAAGCTGCCCTTCCGCAGGAGCTGCCCCCGAACCTGGACGAGCTCCTGCTGCCGGCCGAGGCTGACCTGGCCCAGGACCTGTATGTTGTGGGCGTCCAGGAGGGCTGCTCCGACAGGTAGGGCCAGGGCCTTCCCCCTGCCGCTGCCCCACATGCTCCACGTCCCCGACCCGCCGCTCCAGCGTAGTCCTGTGAACCAGTCTCGGTTCTTTGCCCGAGACCCCCCTGTGAGGGGAGACATGAGCTGTGGTCTAAGCCTGGGCTCAATCGGGATCGCTTTCTTCTCAAGTGGGGACTCAGAGTTTAAAAGAAATGCGATTGAGGTTCTTGTAAATAGATAGCTGCTCCAGGAGAAAGTGAGGGACCCAGCACAGCACGGCCCCCAGCTCAGCCCCTGAATGTCACTGCTCACCTGTCCCGGCCGTGTGGGCAGTTCAGCTGGTGACTGGGGCAGGGTCGCGGCACAGGCCTGGCCGGAGTGGAGGTGCCCGGTCTGCTCCGGACACTGGGGGGCAGGGTCTGGGCTCCAGGGAAGGTGGCCCCCTCCTGCCTCCCTGGGCTCCTGCTCTTGGCCTCTGGGAGGCAGCGGAGGACCCGTGGCCATGGTGGAGACGCAGGGGGCGGTCCAGGCTCGCCCTCGAGCTTGCAGCTCTGACCACCCCCCCCCCCCCAGGCGGGAGTGGGAGGCGCGGCTACAGGAGACGCTGGGCCCGCATTACGTCATGCTGTACTCGGCAGCCCACGGCGCGCTCTACATGGCTGTGCTCATCCGCAGGGACCTCATCTGGTTCTGCTCAGGTGGGTGCCCCAGGCTGGGCGTGCAGGCTGGGGGTGGGCAGCCTGGCCGGCCCACGGGGATGGCCCGGTCAGCCCTGCTCCTCCCGCAGAGGTGGAGAGCTCCACGGTGACCACCCGCATCGTGTCCCAGATCAAGACCAAGGGGGCCCTGGGCGTCAGCTTCACCTTCTTCGGCACCTCCCTGCTCTTCATCACGTCCCACTTCACCTGTAAGTCCTTTGCCGTAGGCCCCCCCATTCGCCTGTAGGCCCCCCTTCACCTGTGAGCCCCAGACCCCTCGAGGGGAGGGTCACGGTGCAGATGCTGGGTGATCAGACCTTGCTGGGTAGGGGGTCTGTCTCGGACCGACCCCCAGGCACCAACCTTGGTCTCAGAAACCTGCCTGTGGAGAGGCCCCACCCTGCTGTCCTTGCAGCCGGAGACGGGAAGGTGGGCGAGCGGCTGGTGGACTACAGCAAGACTGTTCAGGGCCTGGCCCTGCCCAAGAACGTGCCGGACACGAGCCCCTACCGCTCCGACGCTGGTGAGTCGCTTTACCCTCCCCCCAGACACGGCAACTTCTCTCATTCTCTGGGTGGTTTAATGGAGAGGAATGTTTGGAGCCTTGAGAACCAAGGCCAGAAAAGTCTGCAATCGCTCACCAACCTGAAGCGAGGTCTGGTGCCAGGCTCCCTGAGTTGTGACCCTGTGAACCCAGAAAGCTGTGAACACCCCCCCACCCCCGCGCCTCCCTCGCCCTGAGCCCCAAGGGTGTCCTGGGCTGCCCCCCTCTTTCGGGGGTGCAGGGAAGTGTCCTGACCCGGAGTCGGGGTGTAGACACACAGTGGTGGGGGCGGGTCTCACACACTTCCCTGCCGCTCATGCCCCAGCGGACGTCACCACCCGCTTCGACGAGGTCTTCTGGTTCGGGGACTTCAACTTCCGCCTGAGCGGGGGGCGGGCGGCCGTGGAGGCCATCCTGAAGCAGGACCTCAGCTCCAGCGTGCAGGCCCTGCTGCAGCACGACCAGCTCACCCGCGAGATGCAGAGAGGTGAGCAGGCAGGGCGCCGCTGTGGCCAGGCGGGCCCAAGGGGCAGGGTGGCGCTGGCCCTGAGCCGCCACCGAGTCGGGGCCGTGCCCCTTCCCAGGGTCCATCTTCAAGGGCTTCCAGGAGCCGGACATCCACTTCCTGCCGTCATACAAGTTCGACGTCGGGAAGGACTCGTATGACACCACCTCCAAGCAGAGGACCCCATCCTACACGGTGACCACCCGGGGCTGGGGAGCGGGGTCAGGCCTCCTGGGGGCTTCCGTGTGCGGGGACTCGGCTGGAGGGCAGAGCAGGCCAGCCCAGCCCGCCACCAACCGGCCCCGGGACTGCCCGCAGGACCGCATCCTATACAGGAGCCGCCACCAGGGTGACATCTGCCCCGTCAAGTACTCCTCCTGCCCCGGCGTCAGGACGTCCGACCACCGCCCCGTGTACGGCCTGTTCCGGGTCAAAGTGAGGCCAGGGAGAGACAAGTCAGTACCCTTGGATGCTCTCGCTCCTGGGCCCCGGGCGGGGGCGGCCTGAGAGCACAGCCTGGTCTCTGCGTGTCCCGGTGCCCCGAGGGGAGCGGGGTTCTGGGTGCCCCGAGGGAAGGTGGCTGTGCCATGGGTCAGAAGCCAGCGTCAGGCGAGCGACGCACCAGAGGGTGCGGGCCTTGCCAGCACCCCGAGCCAGCCAGGCCTCCCAGGCACATGCCCCCTAAAACAGCCAATGGGTGGCAGGGGCCACCTACCAAGGGGTCGGCCTGGCACAGGCGGGAGGCAGCGTCCGCTGGCTGTCAGCACACAGCTGCGGGTGGGCGCGCGGATGGTGGGCCCGGGCGCAGCCCCGGGGACCCAGGCCTCAGCTGTGCCCAGCTCTTCCACATGCCGCCTACCCGTGGCCGACACTCAGGTGCGGGGGCCAGGAGGACAGTGCCGTCCTGACGGCCCTTCCTCCCCAGCATCCCACTTGCCGCTGGCAAGTTCGACCGGGACCTGTACCTGCTGGGAATCAAGAGACGCATCTCCAGAGAGATCCAGAGGCAGCAGGCACTCAAGAGCCAGCACGCCAGCGCCATCTGCACCGTCTCCTGAGGCCTCCTGAGGAGGCCCCAGGGACGGGCCATTCCAGAACAGAACCAGCGTGTCCCCGCAGAGCCCCCGCTCAGGCTGACCTCCCTGCACCGTGCGGCCGTCAGCGGCAGAAGGACCATGTCAGGCTGGCCGAGCGCAGGTCACAGGCCCTGCGGGCAGGCGCCCTAACCTCCCGTGTTAGGTGATTACGTGTGCACATCCAGGTTCACCGTTAGCAGCAGCACCCCACCACCACCCGCCCCAACCCAGACCAAGAGCGGCCCTTCTGGCACCCAGTGGCGGGCAGGGGGTGCTGCTGGGAACCAGGAGGGCCAGCCGCTGCTCAGGCCCACAGACTGCCTTGCTGTCCTCCCCCAGCAGTTGGGTCCACCTGCTAAGGTCATGTTGGCCCAGAGCAACAGCAGCGTGAGGGACGCACTTCCGGTCTGGAGCAGCCGCTGGAAGTGTGGGGTGTCACCGCTTTGCGGGCCGAGGCCACCCCACCGATATCTTTTCTTAAAGAGTTTAGAGCCTGTTGCCGCCTTGTGGCTTACCCCCTTTAAAAAAAAAAAAAAGCATAGGTTTTGAATGTGGGAAAACCTAGGGGCATTCAATCTAGTCTTTTAAATTATTTATTTTTCCATATTTATATTTTTAAATAAATGCATATATTGAATCTTAAGCTCTTTTTGGCCAAAGATTGGGTCCTAGAAAGACCAGTCTTGCACACTTGTGCTTGCAAGGCTCTTGCAAGCACAGGCTGTCACTGAGGGGGGAGCTCGGCCTCACCTGGCCCCGTCCTGCATTTGCACCCACGCACGGCCCCAGGTAAGTGTTCTCGACAGATCCTGTTGAGCGATATTAAGTCACTTCCAACCAATATTGTATCCAACTTTCATTAGCCTCAGCTTCCAAAATGTGTCTCCATGTCAAAGTGATACACACCCAGTATTTTGATACAAATTCAGAAAATTCCATGAATGAGAATGCATAGCCTATCCCATCTGATTTCTGGAAACTCTTAAGACTGGATGTATGAAATTTGATGAATGTACCATTGAGCTTTCAACCAATTAACAGGAAGTCTCGTTATAGATCTTTGTGATAACGGGGGTCACAATGAGTAGGGTTTTATGGATTCTTTCTCAGCATTTTCTCTGAGAAATCATGGAAAAGTTAGTGATGTTGATATGAATTAGTTTTGCTTGAGACTGAGCTTCATGTCCTGAGCTGGGAGGGGGGCGGGTCACTGCACACATCTCACGGGTCCAAAGTGAAGCGGTGTATTTTATGTAACCAATTAGACTTATGTGAATGGGATTTTACTTGGCAAGTTAGGTTGAAATTCAAATTAATGAAAATGAAATTGACCAGGGTCTACAAAATAAGCTTCATAAAGAACTGAAATATAACCACGTGTGAGGGTGGTTTTTAAAACCTGGCTCTTGCTGTCTCAAACGTGCTGAGTCCTGCCATAGGCTGGCACCAGGCTGCCGCCAGGGCGTGAGCATAAACTGCCAGCCAGGCAGTCCCTGAGGATCAGCCTTGCAGGGGTGCCAACCAAGAGGATGACAAAGGGGCACGCAGGGCTCTGGAAGCAGAGTGGACAGCGTCGGGGGTGGGGGCCGCGTGAGGCTGAGTGCAGTGGAGGGGGCCGTGAAGTTGGGGGCAAGCGTCCAGGA
>NW_011476735.1:40675-44346 GCF_000754665.1 Bison bison bison | reverse complement strand
ACACAGCCTCAGTCCTCCTGCCGCCCAGCACGTCCCCTAGTCAAGTCTCAGAAGGCCCAGCCGCCCTGCCTGCACACCTCGGAGATCAGGAGAGGGAGAAGCTTCCCCCCATCAGTCAAGCGGGATGAAGGGTCACTCTGGGACCCCAGATGCTGGTGTGGATGGCCACAGCCTCCAGAAGTGGGCAGGCTGGAGGGGCCCGCTGGCCTCCAAGGAGAGGTCAGGCCTCACCCACTCCAACACCACTCGTTTCAGGGACCCTGTGGTGGCCCCACTTGCCCAGATTCCTGGGCGAGCAGGAAGGTGAGCCTGGCCTGACCCGCACCGGTGGCTCCCCCTCCCTGCGAGTCCCTGGTTTCCGGCCACAGGGCTGGAGAGCAACCTTTATTCTGCTGGTTGCCTGTCTTCGGAAGGAAGCGTGCTCTGCTGAGCTGTCCACTCATGTTCAGGGAAGTCCCAGGCCATGAACGTCTGCCCTGCCGTCACCCCCGAGACGCACGGGGGGCGCGCCGCTGTGGCGCCTCTACCGGAAGAGCCGGTACACCCGGGGCAGGCGCCCGTCCCTGCTGGCCAGCGCTGCCTGCACATGCTCGTACGCAGGCAGCTCACTCAGGTCTCCCAGCGCAGCCACAGCGGGCTTCCCACGGAGCATCTTGGAGGCGACCCTCTTGATGTCCTCCGGCTTCACGTCGCCTGGCACAGGAGCAGAGGTGTCAGGGCCACCCCACACACTGCCGCAGCCCAGCCCTCCCCACACTGTGGCAGTAGCCCTGAACAGACTGGTGGGTCCCCCCGCCAGCGCCCCCCACCTGCCGGGAGCGGTGCTAGGGACTGCAGAGCGTCCGAGTGCAGCCAAGAGTGGGCCGCAGTGGGTCAGGGCGAGGTCTTAGTGGGCGGGCAAGGGTCAGTTTCAGACACACAAGGATGTGCTCATTCCCAGAAAGTAATAACCAAGGGAAAAAACAGGCCTCGTTTGATTCACCTATAGAACTCCACAGGAGAGTAAAAACTACCTCCTCAGGGCTGCATGGACAGTGGATGGGGTTGGAACCAGGGGGCTGAGGGGCCGTACACGCAGCCCAGCGTCAGAGGAGGGACTGACACCCCAGGAACTAATTTCCTACAGAAGATGAGGCCTTGGGGAGGTCGGAACTGTGGTTCTCAAGCACCAAGCAGCTTCTTCGAGGGAAGACAAGAGTTCACACACGGGTGGGGTGAGCGCAGTTCCCAGCGGGCCTCCACACCCAGGAGACACTTCACCTAGCGAGGTGCCTCCACAAAGCGGCAGGCGAACCCTTCTGGGGTTGCAGACCCGAGCAATCTACAGAGGCCGAGAGCCACAGGCAGATGAAGCTTAGGGCACGCCTGGACGTTCAAGCAGGGAGACCACCAACGCCTGGCACAAAGCCACTGTGGGGGCTGGTGCCCCTCCACGTGCAGTGGGCTCTGGCCACGCACTCCACCCAGGTCCCCGCTGAATCTGTGTTAAACCTGGAGGGGCTGTGAGGCCCGTGTGTGAGGGGGCAAAAAGCTGGGGCGGTACGAGTAAGGCGCTGAGCTGGCACTGGCAGGGCTGGGAAGCACGCCGGGCGAAGGGCAAGGCAGGGCCCGAGCCCGCAGGGCCTCCACCCAGGAACCCTACTCACGGATGAGTGCACACAGCTCGTGGGGCAGCTTTCTGGAACGTGTGGCCAGCACCTGCCTCCCCACGTCCTCAAAGATGACGGGCCGGGCCTCCAGGTTCATCATGAGCATGGACGTGAGCTGCGTCTTGGCCCGCTCCAGCTCCACCTGCAGGGGCATGCGGCTCAGTCCTCACGCCCCAGCACCCGGCCACTGGCACGTGGCCCAGGCGGCAGAGGCTGAAAGACATGTCCTGAGAAAGGGTCTTCGCTTACCCTGGGCTGAATAAGGGAGGAAGCCCCCCGGGCCCAGGCTTTCGCCCAAGTCACCAGCCAAGTCCCGCCATGCTTTATCCTCGGGCTTTCTGGGTTGGGGGGAATGCGCTAACAGGGCCTTGGCCACAACCCAAACAGGCCTAAGTCCTGCCTCCCTGGAGCGCTTGTGTATAAACAGTCTGCTGTGTGACACAAGCAGGAAAAACCACAAACCCCCGAACTGCAGGACCCCAAAGGGGACCGCACATGGCAATCACAGGAAAACAAATTGGCTGCTGGCTCTGTCAGCTCCAGGGCCTCCCCCCAGCCCAGGAGCAAGGCCCGGGCAGCGGTGCTCACCCCACCAGCTCTGCACCTGGGGCCCCTGCGACCAAGCCGGAAGCTTAGACTGAGAGCCCAGTGGCCACGTCCCTGAGGCCCAACCCGGAGCTCGAGGGGAGAGGCGGGGCTGAGGAGAGGCACAGGCCGCCTGCTAGGGGCGCGCAGGCCTGGAGAAGCATCAGCACTGACTCCGCACCACTGAAGTACGCTAAGTCCTGACCTAACACAGGCCTCATTCACTTTTGCAACTTCAGGCAAATACTTTTTGTCTCAAATTGGCGTTGCCTGAGAGAAAAACACTGCACTGTTTTTCTGGTAGGATGCTAACGATGTCAAGTGCAAACTTCCACACGTGTTTTTATTCTTAATACCATGCTTCTTATCAGGAAAGAAATATGTGGTAACTGCATATCCTGCAGACAAGACACGCAGAAAGCAGCTCTAACCCAGAGGAGACGGCTCATGCGCCGGGCTCTCTGCTGCTGGGTGCCTGTGGAAGTGTATGAGCACAGTCCACATGGACCGTGTACACAGAACCTGCTTGTTTGTACCAGCTCTGGTCCAGGAAAAAACAAGACTTCTAAACGTGTATGGCATAAAAAACAAACAAGGAAACAGGACTTAAAAACAAACAAGAGCCAGAAAAGGTGAGACAAACACCCCGGGTGGCCAGCTCATTCTGTGGGGTGCTTCTCCAGTTCCTCCGCAGGCGGCTGAGGTGCCGTGGGGCGGGCCCAGGAGGCTGGGCTGGGGGCTCCTCAGCAGGGACATCAGCAAGGACGGGCCCCCGCCTGCGGGCTGTGCTGCCCCGGCTGAGACGCTGCTGGGGTGGGCACGGAACACAGGCCGCTGCTGGCCGCCCCATGCCGCAGTCTCCACCAGCCAGCACCACAGATGTACTCACCACGTCCACAGTCCCAGCCATTAAAACAAACTCCCTCGTGACGATTTCCACCATTTCTCGCACCTGCAAGAGAGCGGGAAGCACGAGTGTGCCAGCTGAGCCCCGTGGCCCCCGGCCCCGGGGGAAAGCAGCCCAGCCTCACCTGTCTGGGGTCGGCGCTGGCGTGAATGCACAGCAGGCCCGTGTCCTCGTAGCTGTGGTGGTAGGAGGTCGCATTGTACATCCAGTGGTGCCTGCGAGGGCACAGGAAAGGTGTCACAGCCCAAAGCGGGCTCAGCTGGGCCAGGGCCCCAACACACCTGGACACGGCACGCCCGACCCACCTGTTGAGCACGTTGAGGTAGAGCCTGGTGAACATGCCCTTGCCGGGCCCACCGGCCGAGAAGGAGCCGCCCCCGCCCATCATCATGTTCAGCACTGCAAAAGGGATGAAGTCCCCCTCCTGTGGGGACACCGGGGTGGAGGGAGGGGCGGGGGGGGTCAGTGGGGAGAGGTGAAGGCCCCTCCTGTGAGGACACGGCGGGTGGGAGGAATGAAGTCCCCCTCCT
>NW_011476735.1:35545-40544 GCF_000754665.1 Bison bison bison | reverse complement strand
CCCCCTCCTGCGGGGACAAGGCGGGTGGGGCTCATGGTGGGGGGGGTGACATCCCCCTCCGGTGGGAGGCTGGGGCAGCACTCAGCAGGGCAGTGGGACGCACCAGGAAGGAGCAGCTCTCCAGGCCGATCATGATGTGTGTGAGCTCAGGGAATGGGGTGGGGCCCAGGCTGACGTTGGACATGTCTCTCTCCAGCTGCAACCAAGCAGAACGGGTGTGCGTGCTCAGATACGGGCCACTGGGCCTCGGCGCTCCTCAGGCCAAGGGGTCTGTGACCAGGCCTACAGAAGTCGTGCAGTAACATCAGGAGGCCCTGGAGAGGCGAGAGCCACTCGAGCCTCTGGCTCTGACCCAACTCAGCTCTAAGGAGGATTTGGGTTAAGGTGAAGCTGCAACAACATCATCAACTCAAACACCCACAGGATAAACGTAAGATACCACCTAAAAAGAAGTCCAAGAAAGCACGCGCAGCCCGAGGTCACGGTGTTACCTTGACGATGCCCCCAGTGTACTGAGCCACCGATCTGTCCACGTGCACGGCCGCCCCCGTGCCCCAGGCGGGACAGGTCCCCAGGAGGTACTTCCGGGCGCACTCGACCAGCTGTGCGTGCTCCACCCCTACCCCGGCCAGCACCATGCGGTCAGGAGTGTAGTAGTTCCTCAGGTAAGCGTGCAGCACGTCCCGGTCCATCTTTCCGACGTTCTCCGCGGGGCAGAAACGGTGGAGCCCCACCGTGTTTTCCCTGTACGCCGCCTGGGCACGGAAGTGAGGGGAACACACGTGACACAGAGAAGGCGGCCAGGCCCCCGAGAGCTGGCCCGCGACGACCCCCAGCAGACGGGAAGCCGCCAGCGGCTTGGTTCAGCTACTGCTTGGCGGAGCACCTTTGTGCGTTTACAAAAATAGTAAAGCCCGCCGCTCCGGAATGAGAGCTTGTACGAAACATAAAGGGCACGTCCCAGAGCTCTCACTGCTCTGAGGGCTGGTGAGTTTACAGCGGGCACTGCTGACACCTGAGAAATCCCAGGCATCTCCAGAGGTGGCCCCGGGGCGCCGCGCCCGCCTCACCTCGTGAACCATCTCGGTGAGGAGCGGCTCCGGGTCGGGCCGCATGTTGAGGTCCTCCAGCTCAAACTGCACAGCCATGCGCGCCATCTCAATTTCCTCGTCTGCAAAGAACCAAACCGAGGCTCAGGAGGAGCCACCTGGAGACCAGGTCTCTGAACAGGCCATGTCGCTGACCCGTGGGCACTGGCAGTCTCCTCTGCCTTCCCCGGGACAGTCCTGGGGGAAGTACGTGCGAGTCGGGGGGACGGGGCACACCCTGCAGGCAGACTGGAGGACTGGGCATGTTCCGGCTCCGGCACGAGGCAGCCACACGGACCTGCTCTGAGGCACAGCCTCCTGCAAGAGGCACGCCGGTCCCCAGCCATCCACCCAGACACACGCACAAACCAACATCAGGGGCGTTTCCTCAGGTCACTGGGACAAGCGCCAGAGAACCATGAACGTGGTCCTGTAGCCTGGGACCCCGCTTCCCCACCGCCCCAAGGCCAGGCTGCTGGGAAACACCGCAGCCAGCCCAGTCTGGCACTGCTCCTGGCGGGGAGTGCAAATCCTACCGTTTGTAAGGCTGGGGAAGGCGGGGGGAGACAGGGACATGGAGACTCCTGGTAGCACACCCGTCAGTATATAAACACCACCCGAGAGGCCTTTCTGAAATGAAAGGACCTTTCCACTGCAGATGCCGCAGAGCAGAGCGAGGCGTGTCACGCACCCAGCACCAAGCACATTTCCTGTGAGTGTGCTTTCCAGTGTCCCTGTACTAGCCGTCCCTGGCCGGGCAGCCCAAGGCTCCAAGGACACCATGCCCCTCCCCAGGGCAGGACGCCGACACAGCTCCAGGCACCCCACCCCCAGGGACCCCTCAAGCAGCCGGAGCGCACACCTGTCAGCCTGGGGTGCAGGACCACGTCTGCCAGCAAGCCTACCACTGTGTCCAGGCCCTTAGAATCAGCAGACACAGCATACATGGTGGTGTCTCTGAAAAAACCAACAAAACCAATCCTGGGGGCACTGAGGGCACGACAGGCATACGCGGGGTGGGGTAGGGGGTAACGCCACTCTGCATCCAGGCTCAACCCAAACCTGGTGCTGCTCCCCTTTCCTGTCGCACAGTATGAACCCTCGGCAGGCAGGATCCACACCCGCACAGGCTAAGTGCCGGAGTGGAAGACACTGCCCAGCTAACGCGCGGGGCTCTGAGCGGTCTTCGCCAGCACAGGCCCCTCCACAGCTGTCCCTGCCCCCGTGCTGTGTGTCTGGTGCGTGGCCGGTCCGGGGGTGCACACCTGGCCTCAGACAGCAGCACTGCGACGGGACGGGTGCACCAAGTCACCTCGGAAGGGGAAGCACAGGCGTCCCCTTGCAAAGCCTCGTGGCTCTGAAAACTAGAGCCACGAGTGTGGGCGGAAGGGCGATCTGGCAGGAGGCCAGAGAGCACAGCAGCCACAGGAGAGGCGCGAGCCCTGGAGCAGAGACGGCCCCCAGGGCCTCTGCAGAGAAGGGGCCATCTTGAGCAGGGCAGGGAGAGAGAACCAGATGGGGAGCTGAGAGTGGGTGGGCTGCGTAGGAGCAGGACTCAGGCCCGCCTGACCAGAAAGGGACCTGGGGACACGGAGGAAGAGGCTCTAAACGACATCGAAGGCAGAGACTCTGACTTCACTCAGAGGCAGCTGGGAACCACCAGCTTCTCAACAGACTTCTTTTTGAACCCATGAACACAGAGACCATGCTAACTCTAATCCTTGTCATTTCACTGTGTAGCATTCAGATGGCAGTAAACAACCACCTAATCAAGCAGGACCCGGGACCTCCCTGGCAGCTCCTGCGTTAGGACCCCGCACCTCCACTGCAGGGGCGCAAGTTCGATCCCGGGTCAGGGAACTAATAAGATTCCACACGGCACACGACGCACCCCAGCCCCGAAGTGTGACCTTTGCTCATCTCATATTGCCCTGAACAAAGCTTCCTGAACACGCCCTACCCTAGATAAACGCTACCTGTCTTTGTCCACCACACCCCTGGCTGTCTGTGAACCCCCCTCCCAAACAGACCCCTGCCTCTTCAGGCTGAGCCTCTGCAACTGCTACTCTCCAGGTCTGAGCCTCTGTCTCCCATCGTTCCACCTGGCAAACTCCCTCAAGAACCAGGCCAACGTCAAGTCACTTTCCTGACTCCAGAACGAGTTAGAGGCCCGTCCTCCACACTCCCAGCACACCTTGGGTCCCTGGCTCTTACGCCCATCACCTGTGGGGCCGCCCTCTGCCTGATCTGTGAGCACCGTAGAGACCCCCTGTGCCCAGCCGGCGGCCTATCTCCAATGACCAGGGAAACGGCCTTCTGGAGGCCCCGTGGCCCTGCAAGTCTGCCCACTCTTCCAATTCGCCACCAGCTCTCTGCCTGGACCAGGGCTCGCTTCTCACCACTCAGCCCCACAGCCTCTTTGAGGGGGGGGTTCAGGGGACTGTGAGCAAGGATGAGAGCAGCAGCTCCACGCAATGCAAGAGGGATCTGTGTGTGAAGCTGGCATACCTCGAGGTCTGGCAATCACAGATACCCCCGTGCTTCTCCAAGGTAAGCAGAATTTCATCTTTGCTGTCAAATCTCTCAGTAGACTACGAAAAATAAGAGAATCTAAATAAGCAGTCCAAAACAACCTCCAAAATACAATCTTTAAGAAAATATTTTACTTTTGCTTTAAAAACACATTAAATCAACTTTTTTTTTTTAACTCAAATGCCTTTAATTAACATCAACTCAGCAACTTAATCACTTATGGAAATTGCCATTCTAAAAGAGGAAACTGGATAGGTTCTTTCCAAGCATAGACTCAAAATGACCAACTGGACACTGACCGAAAATGCCAATTTTTCCAAAAAGTGAGCAATTCCACTAAGATATTTCGCTTCGTATCTTGATCCAGAGTTAATAAGAACTGGTAATAAAAAGAAAATTGACAGATTAAACCAAATGTTCAACAGGAAACACTTAAGACAAACCTTTTAAAAGAGTGAATACAACTAAACAGCCAAATTTAAACACGTGAGAGTGATGAGCATGTCCACTGTCTCAATTCTGAGCACTTCACGGGTACACACACGTCAGTATTTACAGGATTCTTCACTTTATGCTCGCCGTAGAAAATTTTTAGAGTAACAGAAAGGTAGAAAGAGGGAAAACAAACCCACCACCGAGACAGCTACCGTTCATTCTGCAGCTGCTAAACCTTCAGATTCTATAATGTGCTTTTTCACTCTGGACACAGTTTATTAACTATGCCCTAATTACAACTCACAGTCGACTGAGGTGTGTGCATTTTGCAACAAACAGGACCACCCCCAACACCACCAACAGTACTCACTCCCGACTGTACAGAACTGTCCAAACTTATTCTGGGATGCCACACGGAGTCCATTGTCCAGTGTGGTAACTTTGGTTTCAAACTTTTCTTGTCCGTCAACTGTGGCAAAAACAGGCTTGGGTACTCCCGGCAAGGGGGAAGAGAGGGGGATGTTGGGGTAGGCACCACCACTGCTGAACCGTCTGTATGTGGGGTCTCCAAACCTGCAACAGAGAAGGTGGTGCAGGCATGAGGACAATGAGACGCTGCGGCCTTCCCTGGCAGCCCAGTGGTCAGGACTCGGCACTTTCACAGCCGGGGCCCAGACTCAATCTCTGGTTGGGGAACTGACATCCTGCAAGACACCTGGAACGACCGGAAAAAACAGAGAGAGAGAGAGAGAGAGAGAGAGAGAGAGAGAGAGAGAGAGAGAGAGAGAACAGCGTAAACTGTGGTGGCCACCAAGGTGCAGCCTGCATCTCCTCATGCAGAGATTTCTACACCATCCCAGAGACAGGGCAGACGCGTGACCAAGGGCGTCACTGACGGAACAAATTCTGCCTGAGCCCAGGCCCTTGAGGCAAGCTGGTGCTGT
>NW_011476735.1:34696-35435 GCF_000754665.1 Bison bison bison | reverse complement strand
CAAAAGCCCCCCTGGAGTCTAAATGGAAGCCACACCTCTTCACCAGGTCCCAAAGGCTTTGTATGCTCTGACCCCCGACTCACTCTCCAAACTCATCTCCTAACCCGTCGAGCCCCGCCGCACCAGGTGCGCCCACTGGCCCGCTGTTCACACTCGCAACACACTGGCTCATCACGCCCGCAGCTGGGCCTGCCCTGCCTTCTTCACCAGCACTGCTCACAGGGCTAACCCTTCTCTCATTTCCCACCTCTCTTGGCTTAACACCTCCTTGGAGGCTGCTCTTCATTCTTCCTGAAGTTGTCTCCTGTTTCCTACCGCGGAACTGCGGCTTCAAAGCTGATACTCTAGGTGCGCGATTGTCTGAACCCACTGCCTGGTTTCTGTCATCATAGCACCCGGCTCCCACGCAAATGCTGTACACAGCGAGAAGGCAAAACCCCACCTGTCGCCTGAACGAAAGTGCTAGTGTGGGAAAAGGCCAGAGGTCCAGAGGAGAAGGCGCACAGCGCCGCGGCCAAGGGGACGGCTCTGGCCGCCACGGAACCCCGGCTCCGCGGGCCCCAAGGAGCCGAGGCCCCGCGGACTCGGCCTCACAAGGGGACACGCGGCCGGAAGGGGCCCGAGGCGGATATGACACGTGACCTCGGACAAGCCCCCGACCGCCCGGGAGAAGCGGGAGGGGGAGGAGAGACGGATGAAGCTCGGGGCCGGAGCCCGGGGCGCCAGACGAGGAAGCCCC
>NW_011476735.1:31614-33787 GCF_000754665.1 Bison bison bison | reverse complement strand
CCCCCGCCCCCGCCCCCGCCCCGCCAGACAGTTCCGGTAGACCGCAGTAAATGTTGGCTTAGAGGTAGGCCCAGGGTGAGCACAGAAAACCCTGTCTTTCTTCGAGGTGGGAAGGATAAGGGAGCCTTCAGCAGACCAGGCTTCCCATTCCTTGGTCCCCTGCAGCTAGGCGGAGGCCAGCTTTAGTTCCTCCTAATTCTCCCCAGGCGGCTAACACTGCTTGGCCTTCAGGGTATTCGGGGGCGTTTAGGTGGTTCTGTCGGGGTCTGAGAGCCATTGACCACCCTTGTGGGCGTTCAGGGGGTACCACAAGATCTGCCCCACTGGGCGTCAAACCTATTGGGAGGTATTTCAGAATCACAGATGCCAAGGCCATGGCAGCAGCCCATGTCCAGAGGCAGGAGCCCATGGGCGTGAGCTTTAAACGTCCTCCAGGCTGTGAGAAACCGCTGCACTAGAGACCCCCTGTCAGAGAAAGCTGGGGTCACAGAGCACTCGTGTGGTCACAGTGGGGTGATGGTGTCTCTCTGCAGATTTTGGCTATGGAAAGGGGAAGTGTGCTAAGCAAGGTGCACCAGGCGCTCAGAACACACACTTTGGAGGTAGAGTAGTTCGGTAATCCTTTGTTTTTCTCTCCATCCGTGTCTCCACGTGCCAGGCACATGCCCAGGGGTGGGGCTGTAGATCTTACAGCGTATAACTAGTATACCTGGAGCCCGGAAAAGCCAGTGGGAGTAGAGCCCCACAGATCTGATCTTCACCGTCAGGTGGAGGGAAGGAGGGCGCAGGGCAGGAGGGAAGTCACGCCTGAGGGGTCTGAAGAGACGGGGGTGGAGCTGAAGTCACAGGAGCCAACTTCACACAGGACTGGCAACTGGGCTGGGCGTCATCGGTGGGCTGAAAGGGCTGCGGTGTGGCTGCCTGGGTCCCCAGGGAGTGGAGAGAGAAGGGAAAGCTGAGGTGAGGCGGGAAGAGGCTGTTCCTGAAGCCTCTGGCTGGGAGGCGGGCCACAGGCGCCTCCGCGCTCCCCACGTGGAGCCCGACGGCAACAAGGCACAGGGGGCGCGGGGCGGGGCGGGAACCAGGCTCTCGGACGCCCCAGTCGCCCGTCCTGTCAGGCAGCTGGTCATCTCCCGGTGACGGAAAGGACATGAGCATTCCCAGTGTAGGTGGGGTCGCGTTCAGGCGAGGGCAGGGAATAGGAGCTCCCTCTGAGGGCCTTCGAGAGGCTTTCTCCTGTGTGACACTTGGTGTCTTTCAGATGATAAACTTGGAGATCTGGAAGCGGCAAACCCGTTCTCCTTTAAAGAGTTTTTGAAGACCAAGAACCTGAGCCTGTCGAAAGAGGACACCGACAGCAGAGTTTACTCACAGGTATGCCTGAGGCCGCGTTCGCAGCGACCCTGGAAGCCCTCCGGACGTCTCTCCTGAGGCGCGCGGGACAAGGGACGAAGCGGGGCAGTGAGGAGTTCAGGCCCACCAGGCTCCTCTCTCTCTGTGCCAGCAGCAGACGTCTGGGAGGGACGGCCTGCAACGGCCCCAGTCTAAGCATCACTTCCCCGCCTTCTGTAGGAAGCCACGAGGCACTCGCTGGGACTCGACCGCACCTCCCCAGCTTCCCAGACTGTGGGCTATGGCCTGGAATATCAGCAGCCATTTTTTGAAGACCCAACGGGGGCTGGCGACCTCCTGGACGAGGATGAGGACGAGGAGGATGGGTGGAACGGGGCCTACCTGCCGTCCGCCATGGAGCAGACGCACTCCTCCAGGGTGGCCGCCAGCACGTCGCCCTGCAGCACGTACGTCTCCTTTTTCTCCAACCCGTCGGAGCTGGTGGGGCCCGAGTCTCTGCCCCCATGGACGCTGAGCGACTCCGACTCTCGCATCTCCCCGACGGGGAGCCCCAGCGCTGACTTCACAGCCCACGGAGAGAGTCTGGGGGACAGGCACCTTCGGACACTGCAGATAAGTTACGAAGCAGTAAGTGAGGTGGGGGTTGCGTCGGCGCCCCTCCCTGGTCACTGCTCGTGCCTGAGCAGCATTCTTGGAGGATGCCGGAGCCCCCAGCGTCCTCCATGGCCTGGGGTTTGGGCTCCAAGCACGAAAGGCTGTGGTGTCGCAGCTGCGGCAGCATCCCCGTGCTGACCGTGTCCGCGGCCGGAAAAACCCAAGG
>NW_011476735.1:26331-31514 GCF_000754665.1 Bison bison bison | reverse complement strand
TGGCAGAGGACTGCCGGGGGGCCAGTCTCCAGTGTGAACGGGGGCAGGGGGAGACCCTCAGAGCGCTGCCCCTCAGAAAATGGTCCACTCCAGGCAGCGGTTGAGGACAGCTTGCCTGGTGAAAAGATTACAGTCGCTTAGAGTTATTCTGAGTAAAAGTGGAGTCTGTGACATGTTCTAAAAAGCAGACACTTCGGTTCTCTCTTTCTCTATGTGGACTATAGAGTGATACTCTGGAATGTTTTTGTTTATTAAGAAGTTCCAGAGCCAAATTGTGAAAATGAAGACTCCTTTTGAGTGAGACACTGAGTTTCTAATAAGCATTTTCTTTTTCTGCAGCTGAAAGATGAGAATTCTAAGCTAAGAAGAAAGCTGACTGAGATTCAGAGCTTCTCTGAAACTCAAACAGAAATGTATGTAAGCTTTTGGATAGGCTCGCAATTCAACCATGTCCCGACCCTCAGAAACCACTGTGAAAGCGATAATGAAGTATGGGAGTTGGACTGAGCCCGGGTTTTATTGCACTAAATCCTCGGTGTCAGATACGTTTCTCATGTTCTGTGTTAAAGTTTAGTTGAAAACAGAGCAAAACCAGCCACTCTTGATGGTGGCGCAGGGGGCTGTCAGATAGCCTCCCCCACCGCCCTGGGCACCCCGACCGTGAGCTGACCTGTGTCTAGCTCCAAGGCTGTGCTCCTCCAGCTGCGTTTTTTAACCCTGGGCTCCTGTGGTTTTTATCTGATCAATCCAGTTAAAACTTCTGATAGTCTATTACGCTCAGAATTAGTCACAGGAGTTATTGATAACCCAGGCCTTTTCCTTAACAAGGGTGAGGACGCTTGAGCGGAAGTTAGAAGCGAAAATGATCAAGGAGGAGAGTGACTATCACGACCTGGAGTCGGTGGTGCAGCAGGTGGAGCAGAATCTGGAGCTCATGACTGTGAGCAGCCAGGGCCCTTGTTTGCAGTGGAGAGGTGGGCGGGCCTGCCTGGCCAGACGTCGTGAAGCGTTGGGTGCCGCTACCTGGGGGGCCCAGGCCGGGGCCATGAGCAGGGGTCCCTCCTATGGGCTGCCCAGCCGTTGGGCGGGCCCGCCAGGTGACGGGGAGGGACGGGAACAAGGGGATGTGCTGTGTCCAAGCTGCCGTGTCAGTGATGGCTTTTTTTTTTTTGGTCGGGGAATCAGAAACGTGCAGTGAAGGCAGAAAATCACGTCCTGAAACTGAGACAGGAGGTCAGCTTGCTCCAGGTAACTAGCAAGAGGGCCTCACCAGTTCGCGTGTGAGTGAAAGAACCTTTCCTCCTCCACCCTCCCCTCCAGTTCCCTCCCAACAAGACAAAGCACCCGAATCAGGACGTATGAGCTGCCTTCTCAGGGCCTCCTGGTTGAGCCCCACACGGGGCTGGGGGTGTGTCCGAGCACCCCAGATGGCGGGCGAGGTACCAGCACGGCAAGAGGTCATGTCCTTCAGGAGCCCCCCAGTCAGGGCAGGGCGCCTTGTCGTGGGGGCACACGGTGCCCTCTGGTCGCACTGCCTCGGGCGCGGGGCTTGGTTTCGGTCGGACGGCCTCTTGGCCGCTTCCTGCTCAGCCGGGAAAGTCGTAACGTCTCCTCTCCCACAGGCCCAGGTCTCTGACTTCAAGCGTGAGAACGAAGCCCTGCGGTCAGGCCAGGGCGCCAGCCTGACGGTGGTGAAGCAGAACACGGACGTGGCCCTGCAGAACCTCCGTGTGGTCATGAACAATGCTCACGCCTCCATCAAGTGAGTGCGGGGCCCTGGCCGCTGTCGAAGCTGCAGGCTGGGGGGCGGGGCTCGTGACCCTGTTCACCCCAGGGTCATGGGAGGCAGCCTGGGCCAGCAGCCCCTCCCGGTTCACATGGGGATAACTGATAACCATTCTCACCTGGGAGGCTTGAGGGTTAGCATCAGGCAGGTCTTTATCGCCTGCAAGACGTCTACCAAGATTTTGGGTGAAACAGGATGACAGTACTGTCTCTCTCATAAAAACACATGAACTTGAACAGGGCTCCCGGGAGGCGTCCTGGGCCGGCGTCCTCTGTCTCCCTTGAGCGCAGCGGGCAGTGGTGTCCAGCCACAGCCACAGACAGTGAGGCCCGTCACTTTTAAGCTGAACACGTAGTGTGTCTGGAGAGTAAATCTGACGTTGAACAAACTGCGGCTTTTGCTCGAGACCTTCTTTGCTTTAACGCTCTGGGGTTTTTGTTGTGTGTGTTTGTTTGGGGGTTTATGGGGAGTATTTTTTGTGGGGCGGGGGTGGGGTCAGGATGCACCACGCAGCTTTTGGGTTCTTAGTTCTCCAGCCAGAGCTCAAACCTGTGCTCCCTGCAGTGAAAGCGTGAAACCCTAACCCCTGGGCCACCAGGGAAGTCCCCGTGCTTCTGTTACTGCCCCGGAGCGATTGTATTAATAGAAGCCATCCATCACCTCTGGGCTTTCATTTCAGGCAGCTGGTTTCTGGAGCTGAAACGTTGAATCTCGTTGCTGAAATCCTTAAATCTATAGACAGAATTTCTGAGATTAAAGACCAAGGGGAGGAGTCGTGAGAGCCACGGAGGTGCTTCCAGCTCCCAGCTCTGTTTACATCCTGAAGCCACTTCCCGACGGATTCCAAGCTGCCAAGGCGTCTCTGAGTATGCAGACTTCACCCACAGTAAAGCTTTATCCCAAGACACTAACTTCGTGACGTGCGGCAGTGTTATTAGCCACACACAGGGCCGCACCTGCGCTTCTGCGTAGCCTTTCTAGCTGAGCTCCACACCGCCTCATAGACGCTGATCATCTATTTGAAGGCAATTCTATAAAAGCCAGTGATTTTTTTTTTAAGTTAGTAAACGAAAGCAGTGGTTCTGTAGTGTTTCCATCGTCATTGCAGCGCTCTAGCTGTAAGATGAGTTCTGTTGGCCGTCTTTGCTTTTGTCAGTAGAGACACACTACGCGAGCCGAAAAGTACACCCTCGCCTTGGACAGGGACGTGTGCCTTACTGCCCTCGCTCAGCGTGCCCTGGCTTGCGGTCTGCTCCCTCAGCTTCTGGCAGGGGAGGGCTCTTGCTTGGTGGTCTGAGCACAGGCGTCCTGCACGGCGGCCACTGTTGTCCCCCAGGGACCAAGGTCAGCACAGGCATTCCACAGCCGGACACGGGCTAAGAGCATCTCTTCACGGGCCTTCGCCTGGGAGCGCTGTGGCTGGAGGGCTTGATAGGCGTTTCCAGCGGCAGCTTGCGCAGCGACGTTCAGGGTTCAGGGACGGGAAGCGTGCGCAGACTCCCCAGGTCAGCTTGAGGGCCCCCAGGGTGCCTTCCAGCCCCTCCTATCGGAGGAGCTGTAACACACACTAGATGCCTTTTGCGCTCTTTTCCTGTGGGTGTTATTTTTTTTAAATAAACGTCCTTTTCTCCTCCTGTTCAAATCGACAGTTTTCTTATTTAATAAACTCTAAAAGTCACATGCAGTGTCCCTTTTTTCCCTGTTGAGCCTGCTCTTTATGTTTGAGAATCACACTGTCAGCCTTGTTCTAACAGGTGGTTTGTGCTGATAATGCAGCTTGTGGGGTTAGGGTTTGCCCACAACTGCCGCGGGGCCTGGCCACAGTGACCGCGGACTGTGGAGAGCTGTGGGCAGGGCGGGCTTATGTGTCTCGAGTGGGACCCACGAGTCCAGCGTTGGCGCGTTTGCCATCACTTCATCGGATTTTCAAGATGTTCACATTGCTAGGCCCTCTGATCTTAGCTCAGAAGTCTACGGTCTTCTGGCCCTAAGATACAGGGCACCCTCTGGCCCGCTCTGACCTACATCTTACCCCCACCCACCACCTCTTGCTCCTGCCTGTTGGTGAAAAGTGGGCTCCCAGATCAGTTTTCAGAGCAGACTTGAAACCTGGAAGTCTAGCCGGAGAGTGTTAAGAGTGAGGGTCTCTTGCATGGGTACATGTGACGGCATGGGTGGCTCTATGCACAGCCCTGCAGAGGGCACTAGATCACCATCTTTGAGTTGCCTTCACCCACTGGCCCACAGGCCGGGCTGGCTGGGCAAGAGGCAGGGCGGCTTGAAGTGTTCCACAGTAAAAGAAGAAAAGAAAACCTCAGATGACAATTCACACTGGCTTGACTTTGTTGACCAGGTGTCTCTGCCTGTGGATCTGAACTCCGTGGGGGTCCAGACCTGGGCTATCACGTGGGTGCTGGGCGAGCAAGGGATGGACTGGCAGCTCTGCAGCCCCATCGCTGGCTCACCAGAAGGGCGTGGGCGCCCACCCATCCTGGGACTCTGGCCACGGGGAGGCAAATCCCAAAGAAAGGCAAGGCCAAAGGATGCTCAAACTACCACACAACTGCACTCATCTGACACAGTAGCAAAGTAATGCTCAAAATTCTCCAAGCCAGGCTTCAGCAGTACGTGAACCGTGAACTACCTGATCTTCAAGCTGGTTTTAGAAAAGGCAGAGGAACCAGAGATCAAATTGCCAACATCCTCTGGATCATGGAAAAAGCAAGAGAGTTCCAGAAAAACATCTATTTCTGCTTTATTGACTATGCCAAAGCCTTTGACTGTGTGGATCACAATAAACTTTGGAAGACTCTGAAAGAGATGGGAATACCAGACCACCTGACCTGCCTCTTGAGAAACCTATATGCAGGTCAGGAAGCAACAGTTAGAACTGGACATGGAACAACAGACTGGTTCCAAATAGGAAAAGCAGTACGTTAAGGCTGTATATTGTCACCCTGCTTATTTAACGTATATGCAGAGTACCTCATGAGAAACACTGGGCTAGAAGAAGCACAAGCTAGAATCAAGATTGCTGGGAGAAATATCAGTAACCTCAGATATGCAGATGACATCACCCTTATGGCAGAAAGGGAAGAGAAACTAAAAAGCCTCTTGATGAAAGCAAAAGAGGAGAGTGAAAAAGTTGGCTTAAAGCTCAACATTCAGCAAACTAAGATCATGGCATCTGGTCCCATCACTTCATGGCAAATAGATGGGGAAACAGTGGAAACTGTCAGATGCCGAGGTCCAGCCCCAGCTGATCCAGGGTATTCGAAGGAGAGACGGCCTAGGCGACTATTTATATGCTAATTAGAGATATAAAGAATAATAGAATGAGGATAGCTCAGTAGGAAAATTCAGTGGAGAAAAGAGGCTGAGTAGCTTGGTTTACGCG
>NW_011476735.1:24671-24894 GCF_000754665.1 Bison bison bison | reverse complement strand
CTCCCAGCAGTCAGACTAATTTTAGGGGGCTCCAAAATCACTGCAGATGGTGACTGCAGCCATTAAATTAAAAGATGCTTATTCCTTGGAAGGAAAGTTATGAGCAACCTAGACAGCATATTAAAAAGCAGAGACATTACTTTGCCAAAAAGGTCCCTCTAGTCAAGGCTATGGTTTTTCCAGTGGTCATGTATGGATATGAGAGTTGGACTGTGAAGAAAGA